>NW_009218028.1:0-48786 GCF_000690835.1 Fulmarus glacialis | reverse complement strand
ATGAATCGATCTTTGCTCCATCGTGGCAAGGAACAGGGAGAGCCCTTGAAGGGGTAGGAGGGTCGGAAATCCAAATCTGAAGCCAGAAGTTCTTCATCTGTATATCAGTGCAGAATGATAGGCAGGCTTAATTGTAACCGCTCATGGGTTGAGGCCATCATAATTAAGCTTATAAGTTACCCTAGCCGGTCTCCCTTAAGGTTTTGTTCGTGGTAAATCAATTTATTGTTGAAAAACAGTATGGAGTATGCTGCCTTGGATAGGAGAATCTGAACAACACCCCCACCCATGGCAGTGTACAAATGATGTACACGTGATACAAATGCAGTCACAAATTTATAAGCATGAGTGGTTAGAAAGCTGAAAAAGTGTGTGTATTTTAAATAATCTGCTTTTTAGCCACCATGTATGAAATAGTCAGATGTGGTGTCCATATGAAAACTGGAGAGTTACTGTACTAACACACTGAACAAGGTGGACAGGTGAGTTTGAATTCATCGGGTGGGAAGTGCATTTTTAAAGCAAAGTAATGGTCTATTGATAAGAGAGAACCTTTCTCACATGAAATAAATCGCAAACCTGTAGAGAGGAAAAATCTTGAGTCATATTTGTATTAATGGTATTCTCTTTTTTTAGTGGTTCTGCTTCCCATGCTCTGTATTTGGCATATTTTACCCTCTGCCCTAGCTTATCAGCAATGGCAGTACTCATGCCTGGGTAGAATTGGGTCTTGTGTCTTTGCAGTTCTCAAAATTCAGATACACGTAACACACTAGCATGTCTGATTGTGTTATATGCTGTTTTGATACATAAACATTGTTTGGAATTTCAAGTCAATGCTTAAATGATTGCTTATGTTCAGCTAGTTCTACACTTTTTTTAGCTTTGTGAAACTTGGTAATTTTTTATTTGATTTCTGTGAAACTTTATTTTGGCAGTAGGGAAATACTTGTGTGTTTTATTTCCAGATACTCTGATGCTACATTTTGTTTGAAGTCTTGGAGAAATACACTGAGGAAAAATATGCATGTCTCAAATTTATTGCTTAAAAGCTCAAGTCACTGACACTGTGGTACTAAGGACATGCCCAGGCCGCAGGATGGCACTGACTTGGGGCGGAATATGGCAGAGATGGTGCAGCAATGTTAATGCTAGCTGTGTGCTCACTTACATGCTCTGGGCAGCATACAGCTAACAGGGATTATGAATGAGAATGGATGGCAGTTGTGCTTTATTCTTACCACCGTTAGACCCCACCAAACAGCCTATAAATCCCTGAAGATATGTTTAGGTTGAGTATTGACTTTTAGATTTTGAGGAAGATGGATGCAAAGTTCTTAAAATAGCAGGCTTCACTAGTGAAATGTCCTGTGGCATTCTAGGATGTAGTTCAGAGAAAAGATACAGAACTACACTGCCAGACCTTAAAGTATGTGCCTCTAGAAAGAAAATATCTTCAGTTTTGTCACTAGCTATTGCATCAAAATTGTTTCGTCCTACCACTTTTAAAGTATTGTTCACTTTAGAAGATATTTTATTTCCTGCTTTCAAGAAGAGGTAATGAATATGGGCTTGTTTTCATCAGTCAAACCTTATTAACAGAAGTTCCTGATTTTGTGGTATCTGCTTGAAGGCAATGGAAGGGGTGAAGTACAAAAGTATTTTTGGAGGATTCTCCCAGCTATTAGAATTGCTTTTGGAAGTGATGAAAGTTGGTTATTGAAGCTTTAAAAAAGACCTTTGCGGTAGACATTGCTGGTCAAATATTAGTACTATTTTTCCTTTCCACAGGTATTGTTGTTATCCAGCTATTGAGTGAGTTACAGAATGTGGAAAGAAAATGATTCTTGAAGAAATACTACTTGTAAAATATTACTGGCACTTTAACAAATTGCTGCAGAGTAGTGTGCACTGTACATTCAATGTAGTAATTTAAAAGAATGAAATATTGATGATTCAGCTTTGCGTTAGCAACAAATTGTTCAGAGTTTGTATGTAATATGAAAGCACAACCTGATCCTGAACCCCCTCTGGTTATGAAAAATCACTTAGTGCTTGATATTAGAGTGGAGCAGTTCATGCTAGTAATTAATACAGTCTGCAGAGAACACTTGCGTGTTCAGGCTTTCTGCAGTCAAAAGACGATCTGCCAAACCTGTGTGGCTTTAGTTACATAACTGCTTTTTCTTGCTTTGAATTATGCATATGTCCCACTGCTTCTCCAGAGATGATTTTTTTTTTTTCTATTAGTGTGACTGGAAGGCAAGGCTCTGCCTTACCTCACACGTGTGAATGTAATTGGGCAGAATGATCTCTGTGACTCTCAATACCTGATTAATCTCTTTGAATATCATTCTTCTTGCCTTCTCTACTTTCTTTTTTCCTTTTTTTTTTTTGCTGTTGTCTGTTTTCATTTTGTTTGCACCGCGATTGTTCTAGATAAGCCTTATTATGCTTTCATTATATATTCCTTTCCTCTTCTTCCCATGTTTTTTTTGACCAAGGTGCTATATTCACTTTCCATACTTGCGTAACACTAAATTTCAATGCGACCTAAGCTTTTTCACTGGAGATTGCCCTGGCACACCATGCAGCCCTGGATGAGTTAGGTATTCTGCCTGTACCTCCTGTTCCTTGGCTGTGTTTTGGTGCTTGGACTGTTGCTCTTGGAACTACAAGTGCCTTCAAGTTTTTGTTTTCTTTTAATTATTGATATCTTATTGATATCATCTCAGGGACCAAAGGCATGAGGACTTCCAGAAAAACCCTTTTGCTGTTACCAGTTATCTGCTACATCATCTTCATTCTTTTGCTACTGAAGTCAGCACGTCTGAAAGCATGCTGGAGAGATATGAATTCCTTTGTCTCGTCTTTTGCCTTGTGTCTTCCTCTGTCTTGTTTGGAGGAGAATATAGGAAGCCAGACAACTGGGTTTCCAAGAATACGGTATCCAGCATCTCCTCCCTTTGCCCTCACTTTCTCACTTAGTGCGCTTCAAAGCTGATTTTCTTTTTAATCAAGAGGCTACTTGGTGTATGTGTTTTCAGCAAAGTTGATGCCTCCAGGAATAAGGTGTTCCTTTTGAATCTGGAACATCACGTATTTTGGGATTTATTATGTATGCAAGAGAAAAGCCTTATACCCAAAACCCCTTGCTTCTTCCTGTCTGCATTTTAGTAATTAGTCAATGTGATACTGGGTAGAAAATAGAGAGCACTGATATGCAAGTAAAATGGGTGGTATGAATGCAGCCTGCCAAAACTCAAGCAATCTTGATAACATCTTTGGAAAAAATGTTTGTTTGTGATCTTCAAAAGCAGCCACTTGGCACACTGTTGCCAAAGAGGACTGATAGAGGCTTCGACACAAGACACAGCCTCTGTCCACATAATCCCTGCAGGCTGGGGAATGTACCTCAGAGTTGCTGAGTGTTAATGCATCTGTGGAAATTTCTCAAAGGAGAAAAAGTTAGTTGTGATGTGCTGGTTTTGAACTGTTTACCTATATGCACATTCACAACATGCTTATCTTTCTCTCTGCCTTTGCCCTTCAATAACAAAATCTAGAGATTCTTGAGTTGTCTAGTGCATAACAACCCAGGTGCCATCTGCCCATATGTACTAGTGGGACACAGTTCTCCAGCTCCCTGATACTTCAAAGGCAAAAGACATACCTACCATACACATGCGCGAGTCTGTGAATGTTTGTATGACCAATGCATTTCCAGCTTCCTGTCACTGGCCAGAAACCTTTGTGTCTCTGCATTTATGAACATTGCATTAATGATATGTTATGCAGCTCTTGATTACTTCCATTCTGGGTAGAAGATGAGACACGGCAGCTCTTGGTGATTAGAGGAGCATCTGTCAGTTCCTATTTGTCTCTTAATATCCATGCTATAAATAACTGGAAATGTTTGTACTTAGGTCAGTATTTCTAGTCTTTTATTCTGTGTGTAAAAATTATGCTGACTCATATAAATATTCAGATTTGCTGTAGGAAAGTGTACAGTGAGAGGGAGAATAACCATGTGTTAATGCTGTGAACTGATGAAATCTCTCCATTTTATCCAAATACAGTATAGCTGACCTAATCAAGCTTTGTCTCCTATGGGCTGGTGTCCTTCATTCTTATCATATCCAGTGCCAGATATTCAGATTCACAGCATATTCCTAGAACAGACCCATGGGGCAAGAGGCAGATGGTATGTGCTATGGCTGGTCCAGAGCTGTGCAAATGCTGGTTGTGTGTCCGCTGTCGAGAAGACTGCATGACCACTGACTTAAGTCTGCTAGTCTGCTTCTTCTTTCTGCGAGACTAGGAATATAGGTGTCTCTATTTAGCTGACAATTTTCGTGTAGACTCTGGGAAATTGACTTTTGATCCTTAGCTCTTTTTAGAATGATTGGCTGGTAAAGTTAAATCTTCAACAGCATGATTAAATCAAACTAGCTCCTCATCATGTGGGTTTTTTGCGGGGGAGGTAGGAGTTATTGTGAAGCATTTTTGTTTTGAAAATTGGGGTAAAAATGTAATACAGAGATCATGCATCTGTGGCATTAAAAACTGAATGAATAAAATAATAAAGAACTCAGGTTTGTTTAAATGTTGTCTCTTTTTTTTTTTTTTGAAGCTTTTAATTTAAACAATGTGCACCTTAAAATTGTGGTCTTGCAGTGCTGGTGTATTTCATGGAAATGCAACTCCTAAAATTATAAAACAAAGTAATTCTTGTTATTGTTATGGTCTGAAGAAATTTGTTTTCTTTTGATGGAAGTTTAATGTTGAAATCTTGTACAATGTATCTGCCACATATTCATACACTTTTCATCATAAGGTTCTTTAAATTCGTTAGTTTTCAGCCCCCATGAAGTGTTCAGAAAAGTAGATGTAAAAAAAAGTGGATGTAAACCTCGGAGAAGTTTTGAGGTGGTAAAATACAACAAAGTTTAGGGATAGTAGGAGCTTATGGAAGAAAGAAAATAACTATAACCTTTCATAGCTTCTTTTTTATAAAAAAAGTCAGATGACTTTTGCCATCTATTCAATAATTTGTGCATTGCATTGATTATTTATGGCCAGCAAATTGACTGTTGTGTGGTGGTTCAATGGCGCTCTTTAAATAGAGTGAGACAACATGCAGTGCTAGCTAAAACAGCATTTAGTGTTTCTTCCTATGAGCATAATCTAGAAAACAATCATATTTTGAGCTTTCTCAGGAAGCAATATTTTGGTTTATTTTCCCTCCATTTTTTTGCAAAAAGGACTGTTTGTGTTGCTTGTTTCATGACTACTCACTGTTATGACTACAAATACTGTGGTGCCACAAATGACGGTGAAATGGAAACACTCAAGCTCACTGATTTAACAAGGAGCCCAAGAATGGAAATACATCAAAATCTTCATATGCAGCCAAAGCAGCCTTTCCGGCATCAGCAGCGGGCAATGAGCATTCGTACATCTTTTAGTTCATCCACGTTGCCTGTGTCTTCCAAACACAGAGGAAAATTCATAAACCTACGCGACAGTGTAAAAAAGAGTCCTACAAAAAGCACAGCAAAAGTAAAAGCTGCTAGTGGTTGGGTGTCTGATGGCTCATGTTCTAACTGTTCTTTAGAAAAGGTATGTATTGCACTAGGTTTTTATAGATGTGCACTTTTGGTGCAAACCGTAGAAAGTATGTCACGCTTTTTCTTACTGTAGTTTTATCCCTACTATTTCTAGAGACTTAATGTTACTTAATTTTCTTTTGTATTTTGTCCCTAGAAATCAAAGTAGTAATAATTGAAATTGGGCTGGCAAAGAAATACTTCTGCTCAGTGTTTTCCCTTAAGATTGTTGAACTGTATACAGTGTAGGTTTTTTATAGTAATTTCTTGAAAGTGAGGACAGTCTGGTTTACTTGATTTTTGTTCTCCAAAATACGTCTTTTAGTGCTTTACAAATAGCAGCATTATGGAATTTGCTGGTTTAGTTGATCTGCTTCGGGATGTGTATGGTGCTTTGATAATTCCAGGTTAGTTGGTATTTCCTCACAGAAGCAGTTATTGTGTGTGTTGGTTAAACGTGAGAAAATGGGTGTATTCTTCCTTTTCACAACATCTGGACTTAGTGTTAGGTTTGGAGGCACTCCTTTTAGTTGATCACTTAAAAGGTATTATTATCTTTGCTTTTTTAAACATACCACTTAAAATTAAATTATTATTTTTGTTTATAAATGTTAGAAAGTCTGTCCTTACACTTTAGAAAAGAATTACTTGAGATGTATTGTACTGTTGTAACAGAATGGCTTTTCACTGTAGGTGTTAGCACATTCATTTAGGCTGACAGACTCTGTTAAAGTGAGTTACTGTTCAAGTCATGCATTTCTATATATAATAGCCTACCATACTTGTGTGCTATAGTTCATATATATTCAAAACAGGTTTTTTAATTGGCCTGTTGCTTTCTTTGTAGTTTAAATAAAGTTTGTGTCCATTTAAATCAGAATTATTAAATGTTGTGGTCAGAGACGTATTTATTTATAGTTAGAGGATAAGCTTTTGTTTTTCAGAATACTTTAGCGTGTTAATTTGGAGAATTCCTAAAAATTACAAATGTTTCTTGAAAATTCCTGGGAAGCAGAGCATTGAAAGTGATACCCTGAATTATCGGAGTCTATTCAGCTGCTCTCACAGATACCTGTATCATATAGTAATTTTCAGACTGATTATGTGCCATACTAAAATAAAATTAGCATTCTTCTGTTATAATGATGTTCTAGGTCTTCTTGCACTGATGGTTAGAAATCTTTTAATTTCTTGCATTGTCCTTCCTTGTGGTAGCCATTGTGCCTACATCAATTCACTGTATTCCATGAAACGTTTAAGTGAAGACAGTCTTACCTTCGTTTGGATTTGCACATCCTTTGAAAGTGGTTGCCAGTGTTGTCACCTCCTTCCTCACGCTCACGGTAGTGGAGGAGACTCAATAGGAACATGCCAGGATGCTTGGAGGAGCAGGGAGCAGCGTTTAAGAGTCAGTGGATACTAAACCATCAGCACAAACGGAAAATGTAATGACAGCACTAACAGCTTCTGAGACTGGAACCTGAAAGAATTAAAGGACTTTGAACAATGTCAGTTTTAAAACAATAAGGATAAAAATTTGAACTGGTTGGAAGGGTTCTTGAAGCATTTGGGAGTGAGAAGCCCAGAGAGAGAAGGGAGTTAAGAATTGAGAAAAGGAAGGAAGCAGGAAAATAAAGCTGCCGTTTGGTGCAGAGAGAGGGGTGCAGATTGTTTGGTCCATAAGGAAATCAACTATGACTGTGTCAGTTATTTTGCTAAGTCAAAGGGCAGGGGAGTGTGGTCAGTATCTATCTGTTTGTTTTTAACCTTCTCTTATTGCAGGAGTTGTAACTGTAAAGCTGGAGTTTTTCTGACTTGCTAACAGTTAGCTTGTCAGCCTTAATGTTGTGTTATATTTTGATATATAATATGTGTATATCTGAAATCTTGGTTAACAGGATTTTTTTACTGTGCGCATACATGGGAAGCTGCTTACTCTGGAACGAGGCAGACTTGAAGGGGTGGCTTATTTTTTACATACGTAGGGCTGAGTGATTGCTCAAGCTATTTAATTTCATCTGTCCTCTAAAGGTTGCATCATTCTTCCAGTAACTGGAGGTTTGTTGCACTGAGCACTTTCTGCATCTTTATTACCATTGTTCTAGACCAATTTAGATTCTCCCCCACCCTCTTTTTTTTAATACTTGAAAGATTGTGCTATTGTCGACAGATGTAAGGATGTTTAAATGGCAATAGTAATGATCTTTCAAGATATCAAGTATATCTTGTTCTTACATCTTTCAATAACTGCAACATTTTTCACCAGCTGTTCATTTTGGGTAGATTGACTCTGAGCTGAAAAAAAAAGTGGAGAAATACCGTATGTACATTTAATAAGGGTTGCTACTCTTGGGCTATTTCAGGTTTCTTTAATATTTGCTTTTACCATTTAATTTGGTGTACGCTATTGGTGTATGTTGCTTTGTGTTTTAAAATATCTCAAACTTTTAAAATATGTTTAATACTTCTATGTTCTGGGGTTTTGGTTCATTTTCAGGATTTAGTATTTTCTTTTGTCATAATGCGTCTTTATATTTAAAGATCACAAGAATGTCTTGGAACAACTAAGTTTCAAGAGCTTGATCTGCTGTTCAGCTTGTAATTTTGATGATAGTTGCCAGTAGTTTATGCTGACAGCTTGTTGACAACCAGTATGTTAACATGTCAAAATGGTTTGAGTCAATGTTTTGCTCAAAATGCTATTGCTATCTTGTTCCCTTCCAGCTTAAGTGTCAGTAGCTTTCCTGGTTAATATTTTAATGAAAATTTCTAAGACCAAAATTCTACTAGTCTGAAGGTGCATGGTAAACCTTTGAGTATGAAAATCTTTGAGAGGTAGATTGAATCTGGTTTTGGATCTTTGACTAAAAGATTTTCTTTGATTTTTGCACAGCTTAGAAACCTCAATGTACTTCTGGTTTTTCCCCTTTATCAAAAAGGAATATTAACTTTGTTCAGTGCTATCAACTTTAGCCACTATTTCCCTGCTTTTGCACACTGTTGTATAATGGTGAAGGGCTTCTGTTGTGAAACCAGCCCACAAAAAGCCTGAGTCTGTCCATTGACATGAACAGGTTTTCTGTTGGACCTCAAAGTCTTATTACTCTACTGCAAGGTGAGTAACTTGGTATGAATAAGCAGTGTGAATATGTCTTACTACTTTGGATTCTCTGACATTAGCATGTTGCTGGGGATGCACTGCCATACACAGCATGGTTAAAGGTGGTTGTTTGTCTTCAGTTGTGGTTATAGTCTCCAAATCCATATGCTATTTCAGAATTATTTTTTTAAGCTGTTAAGTTTGAATCTTGTTTGTTTTAAAATGTTTTTCTAGTTTTCATTATTTTTGACGTTTTGTTGGTGATTTTTAGCCCACAGAAGCTGTTCCTTCCTCTTCTCCCATTGTCCCCGTGATCCCTGTCCCACCAGTCCCTGCTGAGGCCACTGTCATCCCATCCACTATACCACAGGTTTTTATTCTTTTTTTTTGTTAAATTTGTTCAACTTTTATTTATTCAATTTATTTCATTGCTTTGTTTAAATTCACGTTTTGGTACTCTTACACACAGGTTTGAGATGAACTGTGAAATAGCTGAATTAGTAGTACACTGAAGTTTCATCCTAATTTTTGTTTGTTTTATAGGAGCTTTTAGTCCATTTAAAATATCTGTATTTTCATATGAAAGTATATTAGTAAGCTGTGAAACAGGTAAAGAAAAAAAACCCAAAAGAACAGAAAGAAGCAATAGGATATTTTGTGTTCTCATAATAATTTTAGAGCCGTTTCACCCTTACTAAAGTGTTATTGCTTGATTTATTTATTTATTGAAAATTGAAAAATATGAAAATCTCATATACAAATACTTAATATATGTCTTTCATGGATTTTGCACTTGCATGACATTTCTTCTGTTCTCCAGCCGTTTGTTGGTATTAGTGTGCTTGGGCGCATTTAGAATACAAAAGGGTTTGGGGGGTTTTTTACCTCTATTCCTAACATATTTGACTCATAGAATGTGCTTCCCTTCTGGTCTTTCATCCTTTAAGTCACATAATATCAACACAGAAAAAAAAATAAACCCTGTCAAGACAAGGGAAAGCAGTAAACAAGACTTAACATTAATATCTTGCATATAACTTGGAATATGTGACCACAGCATGGCAAGCTATGGAATAATTTAGGATAGGTAGCAGTTATATTTTTTCATATTGAATGGCATTCTGCTTTTATTTTTTGTAACTTTACTGTAACTTTCAGTGCAAAAATCTCAAACAATGGGTGCATGCCTTCTGAAAAGATGGGTCACTTTTTAGAATTGTTTGGTGACAGATATTTATTAACTTTAAAAGGGAATTAAGCTATCCAGAATATTACTGGGATATTTTTGTGGTATACATGTCAGTATTTTTTTCCTTAAGGTCTGCTTTCAAGCTACGTGGCTAAACTTGCAACAGGTGGTAATCTTTTTTATCTCTGCTACATTGTTAAACTTTACACAATCCAATAATTATCAAAAGTTTCTACAGTTGGCTGTTCCATAATGCAATTTCTAGTGGATGTATGTTTACATGAATCTGTCAGCTGTGCTTTTCCCAACAGGCAGATTGATTAGTTTCAGAACTATGTCCTTCTTACAGAGGGATTCTGCCCACATCAGGATTTGAGGCAAACAGTACAACCGGTGGACTTCTGCTGTCAGTCTTGGTGGATAAAGATAACTGAGTTTCCAGTAGCATTTACTTTTAGGGAATTGCCAGTAGGCTGAACTTAATTTAAAGTAAAATAATTAGTGCTGTATGTATTTATATTTTCTTTGACTGCCATTGCTGTGACAGTGTTAATGTCCACTGATGATACTGGATTACAAGCAGAAGAGTAAGAGTTGAGTGCTCCATGCCTCTGTCTTCTGAGTGCATATAAATGTCTGCAGGAGTTAGGTTATATAATTCTGCATCATACGCGATTCTAAGCAATTAGAAAATACTACAGAAAGTTATTATCAGCTTTGGATTTGGCAGATGCGTTTTTGCGCAATAGGTACATCTGTATTTTGTTAGTCACTTTACCCCTTAGGCAAGCCCTTAGTCTGCTTGTAAACAAACTTGTCAAATGGCTTTTAAATATTTGAACAAGGCCTGGCACAGATGTTTGAAAGTGTTAGGTAATTTGGAGAACTCTTGCATAACAGACTGAAATACCAGGTCTTTCTTCCAAAAACATTTGATGTGTTCAGTTAGATGTTGCTCTGTGTCTTTGTAGTGTCCAGGCATACCTTTGGAATGCCTGGCACAAAGCTTTTCCCCTTCCTGCTTGGAAATGATGGTAAATTATTGCTTCTTGATGGAGAATTCAGATAAATGCAGAAGGAGTGTTAGGAATTACGGAAGGTGTTCTGCATCTGTTGGCTAGTTTGTGTCAAAAACTTACTGTTCACGTAGAAACCTCACCTACTAATAGCAATTTGCTTCTAGCTAGTCTTCCTCTTTTTTTTTTTTTTTAAGACATTAAAAGAAGAACACTTGTCAGCCTCAAGAAAAAGATTCATGGGAAACCAGCTTTTGTTGAATATACTTGGATATTACAGAATCCTAATATTAAGTAAAAATGAATTCCAAAATCGAGTGAAATGTAAAGAACGTGACTGAACTTGTTTTGTTTTCTATTTATAAATTAAAAATCTTTTCATAGTTGATACACAAATCCAAAATAAATGTATGTATGCTGTTCTCTTGTAGATCTCCAGTGGAGATTAGACTCCTAATGCCTCATATTCAGTCAGGTTCTTTTTAATACAATGTATTGTTTTGTTTTTTCTTAAAATCATGTTAATTGTAAAGCTCTTACAGGATTGGTGATGCATAATTTAATTGACTGGTGTTTTTAGTACAGGATCTCATTTTTAATTTAATCTTATTTTAATAGAACTTGCTCTTGAATAAGAAGCAGAAATTGGAATTTAATTTAATGGCGGAAAATGGTTGAGAGGGGTAACATTGTTCTGGCAGAGATTTTTATCGTGGTACTAGCAACTAGTACTTGATTTCTGTACTGCATAAAGTTTGCCCATGCTTCTACTGAGAGAATTGCTGGGTGAGAAAGGTGTTTGATGGCATCTTGGAGTCATGTGTGTCATCCTTTTTGTTTCCCTTCTTTAATAGTCTCCTCTATTAACTTGCGTATATACCATCTGATTTTTGTAGTTATTAAATGATACAGGCCTAATTTCTGACACAGCAACCTGACAGCAAATTGATGACTCCTGTCTAGTAGATTATTCATCTCAGTCTTTTGTAAGGAACATCTGAGTCATCACTTCCTAGCTTTTGGGGGCTTTTAAAAATAATTAATTCTTCATAAGTATGTTGTTGTCATGGTAATGAAACTAAAATGCAGAATATTAATAGGTTAATGTAATTGTCATTTTTTTGTAGGTCTTAAATTTATCTTTGAATGAGTTTAATACTAGCTTCTCTTGCAGGTTAAACTGTCCCTAAATTTATTTCCACACACACATATAAGAGATTAAAAAAAAAAAAGATAAAGAATGTCTTAATTTCAAAGATAGTGGATTTTTATACATATAAAAAAATCTCAGCTTCATTAAAGCAATAGGAGATTAACTTTGTTTTGTGCCATTGAGTTTGTAGGTCCCATTGAACTTAATAAATCAAGAGTATTTGGAGTCTGGAATATATGTGCATGCTTTTTTTTGTTTTGTTTTGTTTTTTTGGTTTTTGTTCTTAGAGCAGACTAGATGCTACCTATTTTAAAGGCAGATAATTGATGCAAAAATAGGAAATCTATTTGGAAGTATTTCAGATAAATGTCACCAGTCTGTATGGATTTTTTTTCAGTTGAAACCACATTTTTCGCAGAAAAATTCTCAGGAACATCAGAGGGTAAAAGTATTAGCTTATTCTACCAATTCCTGGCTAGCAAGAATGCTATACTATTTCATATTTCTATAGCAATAATCTCTGACTGCTTATGGCTTGTGAATCCATAACAATTTTCTGATGGAAGCACATGCTGCTGTGCGGTAGATGAATGTCTGCTGTGGATTTGCTTTCAGATTTGTAGATCCTTTCTTCCATAAGTTTGCATCTCTGTAAGTTTCCATTTTGCAGGTTGAAGAGGGAAAGAATAAAAAAGTGTTCCTGGTAGGAAGAAAGAGGAATCAAATCCACCAAAATTTGGTTTTAAGATATTGGCTGCTAAAGCAACTTTTGAATGTCATATCACAAGTTCTAGGGTAACTGACATCATGTCAAATGATAGCATGACTCAGTTTTTCTTTCGAAAAACAAGATAATAAATGACAGAACTTGTATATAAAATATGAGCTCAGAGTTCTTGAAGAGTGTGGTTTCATGGCATGAAAGCACTTTGTTCAGGGTGGAAAAAAGTGTTTCAGAAGGTGAATTTTTGAGATTCTCAAGCTGAGGCTACCTTTTAACAGAACTTTGAGAAACACAGCAAATTAAATGTTGTATAATTATCATTAGTATTGCTTTCTCTTATGCAGTATAATTTTTTTTTTTTATTCTTTTGTTAAAGGCAAATCCCCCTCCAGTGCTGGTGAATACAGATTCTTTGGAGACTCCAACATACGTAAGCCTGCACTTGCTTTCAATTATAACTTTAGATAATGTTTTATGTATGTAGTTGTTTAGGTCTGTTTCTACTGTTTAATAAAACCTATTTTACCTCTCTGATGGTGCTTGATTTTGTCAGCTGTCCTGATGGTTATTTGAAGTCCTTAAATAGCTGTTTCATGGAAAAAAAAAAGTTACAGATTGCAGGTGGAAGGTTCTCTGTGAGTACCAGTGTGTGACAGTGCAAAACACAGTTGGTTGAGTATGTAGTTGTTTAGGTCTGTTTCTACTGTTTAATAAAACCTATTTTACCTCTCTGATGGTGCTTGATTTTGTCAGCTGTCCTGATGGTTATTTGAAGTCCTTAAATAGCTGTTTCATGGAAAAAAAAAAGTTACAGATTGCAGGTGGAAGGTTCTCTGTGAGTACCAGTGTGTGACAGTGCAAAACACAGTTGGTTGAGGTTCGTTGAGTGTTTTTTCTCCAACTGTGCAGTCAGATGCTTTTAATATTTAATGTGCCATTTCCATTGCACTTCTCATAAAAACACTTCTTAATGCAGTGGGTATACTTAAGTTTTTAGTGCTCTAAGTGTTCATAAAAATGGGTTGATTCTGTTTCAAACATTAAGGTAATAAGTGTAGTTATGTGGAGGCTAAAATTTGTGTTTGGCAGTGTGTGTTTTGTGATAGGAATACCACTGCCAGATAGAGACTTCAGAGGCTTTGGAAGGTATGTAAGTTTGGTATAGGTTTCAGGTCTGAATTTTCCTTCTGTACGTTCCTCCTACAGTTACTTATATCCCACTTGCTTGTTGTTTTCCTGAGCGGTGTCAATGCCTGTGCTAGTTGCTTTATATTGTGTTTATTCTAAGTACTGGTATTAGCATGTAAAGAGAAAATCTTGTACTTGTCAAAATCATTCATAACTTAGCAACGTTGCTAGAAAGGAGCTGTAATAACTCATGACAGACAAAAGTGTGAATTAACAGTTTAAGCAGAAGACAAAAGATTAGTACAGTGACAAAATTGGCTCATAAATGAGTCCCAAGTGTAATAATGATGCCTCTGACTAAAAGATCACACCAGTAGTCTGCAGTGTGTGGCCCTTTTATTGATGTGACACAGATACAGCTTAGAAAAGCATACTGAAGGTGAGGTGTCTCCCTGCACACACAAACTAAACCAAGAAGAAAAGTGATTAATAAATACATATTCACATTTCAGAAGGCCCCAAGTGATAGAGGCACATGGAGGACAGTAGATAGTTAGAAATAAGAAGAGAAAATAGCATTAACAGGACTATTGTGGTTTAACCCCAGCCAGCAACTAAACACCACCCAGCTGCTTGCTCATCCTCCCCCCTCCCCTCCCCGCCCCGGTGGGATGGGGGAGAGAATTGGGAGGGCACAACTAGGAAAACTCATGGGTTGAGACAAAACCAGTTTAATAATGGAAATAAACCGCAGCAGAACAGTAATAATAACAATGATAACAACAACAACAATAGAACAAACATAGATACACAATGCAATTGCTCACCACCCGCTGACCGATGCCCCGCGTGTCCTGAACCGCAAGAGCCCCCCCCCCCACATCACATGGTATGGAATACCCCATTGGCCAGCTGGGTCAACCGCCCTGGCTATGCTCCTCCCCTGTGCACCTGGCAGAGCATGGGAAGCCAAAAAGTCCCTGGTGCAAGCACCACCCAGCAACAACCAAAACACCAATGGGCTATCAATGCTACTCTCTTACCAAACCCAAAACACAGCACCCCCCCAGCCACCAGAAAGAAAGTTAACTCTATCCCAGCCAAAACCCGATCAAGAACAAACTGGCACTCAAAATTATAAGCTATCTAAATTATCAGTTTGCAGTGAATGTAAAACAAATAAGCCCCTAACTATCTGTAATCTAACCTACTCTGTAAGCATAGGAAGTTGAGTAAAGGAATATCCTTCTAGGTTCCCAAGTAGCTAATGGAATTGTTAAGCGATAAGTAATGTAAAATCATACTTGTGAGGTAACTGCCTCATGAATCTACAAAAACATTAACTATTAAAGCTTTTTCTATTGAAAGGAGAAAAAAGCAAAATATGAATCTAGAAGGTCATCAAGGAACAAATGGTCAAGAACACAGCTCTCGTTATCTGAATCATAAAGCTGCTGAGGAAGTACTCTTTCTTAGAACTTCAAACTGGGTTGGAAAAAAACACCAAGCAGCATATTTTTTTATTCTTTGTAAAAGCCCAAGGAAATACAAACAAAACTCAAGTTGGTGGCACATGAAAAGATTAACTGTACTAGCAAAATTAACTTCAGTAAAGCCAAAAGGCTCTGACCAAATTCTGCTGAACTACTAATAGGTTTTCACATTCAAAAAAGATTGCTGGATTTCTGTTGTGGCGTAGTTGCAACATTTGTATAGAACTTCCTTCATCCAGGGGAAGTCCCTGCAAATAAAGCTTGGCTTAGTAGATCTGAGATCACTTCAAAACTTGCAAAAGGTAGAATAGGACAGTGATTTTTATCATTTGACATACCCTTCCTTCTGTCTCTGCTAATGTTTAGTTTGTTAGATAAAATCAATTCAAAGGTAAATTTAAAAAAAAAAAAAAAATAGAATATAGAACTGAGTTAAAGCAAAAGATAAAAATAATGGACATTCTTGTTTGCTCCTGTTTATCTAGATAATATTTTAAAATTGGATTACAGAGTTTTGTACATAGAAATAAACAAGAGACTGCTTGTTGCAATATTAGGATTTGCTTTATTTTGCCTAATGGTCATGAATAGGGAAATGATTAATTGTCCTTGTTATTTATCTAAAAAAAAAAAAAAAAAAAGCCACATACTGATCGGTCATCATGAACCATTTCCCAGGTACTGTAATACTAGATGACTGGTTCAATTAGCACATGTTGTCATTCTTGTAGATAATAGCTCAAGGACTAAGCTAACATAAAAACTTCTTGATCACAGTGGCTTCTTTGGTGTTGGTGTAGTAATAGATATGGTTTCATGTATTCAGAAGGTCAAGACCTTTTCCCTTTTTAATGGAGAAATATGTGTTAAAACTACAGTATCTTTTCCACTGAACAAACTACTAAGGACAGTTTCAACTTGCTATTTGTCCTGAAGAACAACTGGGGATCTCAAGAGCATTTTTTTTCCTGGCAGTTAGAAGCAGAGGGCCTCTGCTCTTACAGTATCTGTGTAGAACAGTCTGCTTTCTGAAATCTTAACTTTTAAAACCATAGAAAAAGTGTGTCTGATTCATGTACAGAACAGTGTGAAAATCACACATCCCCTCTGAGCTCAGTGGTCAGTGTGAATCAGTTGAGATTTGATGGGAGTGAACCACCAGTCGAGCAAACTGTGTTGTGTATAGTGTAAAATTCTCTGTAAGTCTCACTCTTCTTTTTTTATAGGTCAATGGCACAGATGCAGATTATGAGTATGAAGAAATTACTCTTGAAAGGGTAACATGCTAAATGTCTTTCTGTACTCTGCTTTAAATGGGATTTATGATACTTTATTATGGAAAAATTAACCTCTTGATATTGCTAAATGGCAATCCTTAATGCTTTTTTCTTTTTTTCTTTAGGTAGATTATTTAACCTAAAGAAAAAAAATACACCCAGTTGCTGGAGCAGGAATAGAAGTTTTTATTAATATCCTTGACCATTAATAGTAAAATGGGGGAAGGATCTCCCTGACATATACTGCATTTAATGGCATTATCTAGGCTTGTAGAGAGTAATAATACAAACTATGATTTCATTTCCTATATTGCCATTTATGATAGGTTTTCATTTATACCATTAAGTTTTATATTGAGATTCAGGCTTCCAGTTGAGATTACAAGTGACACCTTGTCATATGCATTTGTTAGGTTTACAATGTAGAGATTTCTCTCAGTTCTCTTTTCTTGAGCTGCACTATTAACAAAAAGAGAGAAAGAAATGGTTGTATTTGATACCTCTGCAGTTCCTGTTACTGAGAGGGTGAAGAGGTCTTGCAGTTGATAGTAAGGGCAGGCAACCTTTGAAGAGAAAATATCAGTCTGAGTCTCTGCATCTGTGAGGATATATTACATATGTGACACAAATTACATGGGGGCTTCTCTGGGAAAAAGTAATTTGTCACTAATAACTTAATGAGGAGCAAATATCCCTATGAATAATCTCAAAGATCTAACTCACTAGAGAGGGAAGTTTTTATCTAGTTTATCAAGTTCACTTCAATAAGAAAGCTGTGAGGTTGGAACTGTCTCTCTTACAGTTACACAATGACTTATGTTCTCCTATGAAAATAAGTATAATTACATCTTACATATGGTTATATGTAGTATACTGCTTAAAGTGTCTTTTAATATTTTTTTATCAGTGAAAAATATATAGATTTGGTTTTATCTATTTGAATTAAATAGATGTACTAGAATATCTTTTCCCCAAAGAAGAAATGTGTAATTTTTTTTCCCCTCTACCTTTAGGGAAATTCAGGACTTGGCTTTAGCATTGCAGGTGGTACAGACAACCCACATATTGGGGATGATTCAAGTATTTTCATTACAAAAATTATAGCCGGGGGTGCAGCTGCACAGGATGGAAGATTACGGTATGATGACTTTCTGTGTTGGATTGCTAAATGTTTCTTATTATATTTTCAAACAGTGGATAGAACACTTTCTGTTACTTTTAGTAGTTTTATCATGCTACATTACCTTTTAAATAAGTTTTTCTTACAGAAAAATTTTGTAAATAATGAAAAATGTTTGAGTGGACCAATTTTTTTTTTCCAGCCAATAAAATCTGCAGTTAAGTGAAATTAAGTGAACTTTATCTTTTCTATTCGGTGTATAAACTGGTTACGCCATATGTTCTATAGTCCTTAATTCAATATATAAAAGAAAAGCTTAGGCAAGTAGGATAGGTAACTCTTGGTTATCCATGTGCAGATTTTCTGATCTGTAAGATAGTTGAGCTTAATAAAAACCCTCTTTTATGCTTGGTATAATTCTGTGTCTTAATCTTTCAAAGATACGACGCATTTTCAGAAGCCATATTTTTTGTTTAAATTAATAGGGTACTCCTTCTTCAGTATACCCCATTTACTTATTTAATTGTGGACTGATACTACTACTTAACTCCTAGTGAGGAAATGTTGGCATGTTATTAGATGGTAGCAAGTGATATTTGCAACTTCCTTTGAAGAGTACTGTTAGAAGTTAATAACAAACTGCATTAATGAATTATTTTTCTAATCCATAACAGTCTTTAAGTATACTCCTGAATCACTTTGTGGCAGAAAACCACATCCGATTGTAGGACCAGCTTTTTTTCTTCTTGTGCTGTCAAGAATTTGCCCTATCATTTTTGGTGCAAATGCCTGATGCCTTATGGTTTTTAGTCCTAATAAGCTTATTTCAAGGCTTCATTTTAGCTTGTTGGCCATTGTCAGAGGTACATCTGGCAGAACATGGTGACGGATGGGTCAGGCATTGTACTTAGTGTAATGAGAGCTCAGTGTTACTACAGCAACATGTTAAATGGAGTGGAAGGCCAGCACTTAAACAGCTTTTTAGGAATGGAGGTTGACTTGGCTTAAAACTGGCATGTTCTCATTGTGTGCCTCCTAGTTTTCTGAATTTTTAAATTATTTCTTATAGCCCTAAACAAAAGGTAGTTTGTACGAAGCTCTGTTCAAAATACTGTTTAAATGAAACACGTATAAGACAGTGTCCTCTTCGGCTGTGAACAAAATATTCCCTTTTAATGTTTTCTAGTGATTCTTGTTTTATTTTTAAGCGCTAATAATTAATTTTAGAGCATTGTCTTGAATCAATGTAATTTTGAAGCAAAATTCTATGTATCTTAATGTGTTAACATGTATGTTAGTATATTGTAGATAAAATATTAGGCTCCTAACGTGTCTGCTCTGCTATAACACAACGGCTGAGCATGAATGTTGCTGTCTCTAGGGTTAACGATTGTATTCTACGAGTAAATGAGGTGGATGTTCGTGATGTGACACACAGCAAAGCAGTCGAAGCATTGAAAGAAGCTGGATCAATTGTACGATTGTATGTCAAAAGAAGAAAACCAGTCACAGAAAAAATAGTGGAAATCAAACTTGTAAAAGGTCCTAAAGGTATGTAGGAAGTATAAAACTTCTGTTTCACAAGAAGATAGTTGACGATATATTTCTGTGTTTATTTTTCAAAATAAAATAGTACCTTGCATATGAAGTTCTAGGAAATGCAGAATAATGAAAAATAAGATAGTGGCATCTCAAATGCTTCTGAATTTTCATCCCTGTGTCTTGAAACTATTCTTGTAGAATGCGTATTTTTCTTTCAAATGATAAAAATGTGTTTCTGAGAGTATTTAGTAATTTGTAAGTACATTACAAATGGGAGTAAAATATTTCATTGAATTACCTAGAAAGATCTTTGAGAGATTAAAAAACATTTAGAGAAAGTATTATTTTGTTTCTATATGGGGAAATATTGGACAACAGTTCTTTAAATATCAGTGGTGATGCTACAGCTGTGCTGTGTGCATCTTTCACAAGGCATGAAGTAAATGATTTAGCTTTTGATTTTCAGAACTTCTGTAAATGTTACGTCTTTTCCAGAACTTTCTGGAAAATTATGGAGTTCACTTGGAAAAGCATCCAGTATTGCCTCAATCAGAGCCTAATATTTTTATATGTATGTGTATAGGTGATACAGATAGCATTATTATTTATATAATAATTTGAATCTAATGAATGCTAAAACGTCTCTTGAGTAATGACTTTATCTTCAAGCAGGTCTTGGTTTCAGTATTGCTGGTGGTGTAGGAAATCAGCATATACCTGGAGACAACAGCATCTATGTAACCAAAATCATTGAAGGCGGGGCAGCACATAAAGATGGCAAACTTCAGATTGGAGACAAACTTTTAGCTGTAAGAGCTGCATCTTTTTTTTTTATGGTCATTCACTTTTAGGCCCAGTAAGGGCATGATTCACTTTGTAGTTAAGCTGTCTGCCGGTGGAATGTTATTTCATGGAAATCGGTAAAAAAATTGATATTGCTAAGAAATCAATGATAAAAATTAAAGCTGCAGTGTTCAACACTATCTCATCAGGAAATCTGAAATCTGTTCCTCAGCACAATGTTTCATGCAAAACTCGTATTAATCAGCCTGTTTATTTCTGATGCCTGCTATTATTTTTCTGGGATCTGACTGACAGGAATGTAAACCAGCATACAATGGGATTGTTTCTCTTCTCAAAAAAGAAGAATGGAAAGGAACTCCATGTACTGGTGGCTGGCCAGCCTGTAGTGAAACTGCTGCTTATATTGGATTTCAGTGTTTGTAACGCTTTTGAATTTTTTGGCTTTTTTTTTTCAACTTAAAATACTTCAACTTTGAATTTTCTGTGCGTAAAGTAGAAATAACTTTCAACTTTCTTCAATTCCATCCGGAAATCTTGTTGTCCAGCTAGAAAAACAAGAGCCAGAGCCAGGAATTTCTGAATGAATTTCTGAATTGTAAACTCAACTCTTGTAAGGTGTAATTGCTCCACCCTCTTATGTCTACCATGTGGTACTTGCTTCAGTAAGAGCGTGACAGCAGAATGTGTGTTCTATTGCTCTTCAAACAGTAAGAAACTGACTCTAAATGTTTAGTGCAGAGCTTTCCATCTGTAAAAGGACTTTTTGGGTAAGTTTGTCACTTACAAATACAAAGCTGGGAAAACTGAAGCTACTTAAAGATAAAGAATCCTGGCATTATCCCTTTATCTAAAGAATCCTGCTTTTTTGGAAGTATTAGGAATGAGATCTTGGTGTTACAATGGATAGTTCTGTGAAAATAGCTCAAGACATGAGCAAGTCCTCACATGAGAATTGGGAGGAAAAAAGGGAGAGAATATATTATGTTTACTATTAGCTGCACAATAAATATACATCTTCATATGCCATGCAAATTCAGAAACCCAAGGATCCAGCTGCTTGATGACAATGCTGTTAATATTTGATGGTTTTAAGTTTTAAAATCTGCATCATAGGAAGTGTTTTGATTATAGGACTTCCCCACAACGTAAGGGCCCTGGAAAGCTTCCTTTTAATGGTGAACTGCTTTCCAGAGTTATAATTTGTCACCTGTACAAGAAAATTTCATGCTAACTTGCTTATATCTTAAAATATATGGAAGGTTTTAAGCAATTTTTATTAGGAGTTTCAAACTTTTTACAAACAGATTACTTTGTCCAGTATTACTTTATCCATTAAAAAAATTTGCCTTACAAAATTAAATAAAGTAGCTTTGGATTAATATCAGATAGTATTTTGGGGATGCAAGGAGCATATGCAATATGCTATTGGATAGAGTAAATATAATGTCCTAATTTATTGTAGCTGTAATCATTCCCTCGGTTCATTAAGTTAGGAAAGAAGTGAGTAAAATGTCATCTATAATATCTTCTGATTAGCTGAATTTCACTTAGTCAAAGCTTCAGTCACTAATGTAGAGATAAGCTCCCATATTTTGCAGAACGTAACGATATGTCTATGTGTTTAGGTTGTACTGCAGTTACCAATGCACTGGAAAATGTCTTTTCAGTCATCAGGAGTGGTAGGAGTTTAAATGTTTTTAAAAAAAAAAAAAAAAAATCAGTAAGAGGCATTTGGAAAACTTTTAGGAAACTCTTAGAAAATACAGATGGAAAGAATACATTTAAGCAGTAGAGTGTTTCCCCCCCACAAGTAACAGAATTGACAAGGCTCAATTGTTTTTACACGGTATATAAAGTTAAGCAATCAGAGGAAGGTGTCTTTGGTCCGTCAGGTTCACTGCAGTACAAGCCTTATTTCCCATGTTGCCTGGAATTATCTGCAGAAGTTACTTCCCTCTTCAAAATATGGAAGAGAGGTTCAGCAACTCAATTTACTAAGGCTTTTAATTTTTTTTAAACTGAAGTGCTAGTGTTTTCACCTTAATAGCAATAGTTCAAAAAATCTGTTGCCTGTGAAGTTAAACTAGTTCTTGTTACTTGGCATATAAATCAGTCAGTCATTTTGGGATCTTCTCCAGGTTTGAGCCCTACTTTTGACCTCTTGTGAGAATATGTTGTCCCATTATAATGTCTGAGGAAAGACTTGTCTTTCTTATATTTCACAGCACTACAAAGCATCTTTTATATAACTTTTATATAACCAATTTTGTCTGTGGCACATGAATCCTAATAAAAACTCTAAATGCCAGAGTGCTCCAACAGCTTTTAGTGATTATCTTATGAAAATGTACATTTTTTCTATATTGAGAATTTGTTTATTTTCTTATCTTTAGGTGAACAGTGTTTGCTTAGAAGAAGTTACTCATGAAGAAGCAGTGACTGCCTTAAAAAACACATCTGACTTTGTTTATCTGAAAGTTGCAAAACCCACCAGCATGTTCATGAATGACAGTTATGCCCCTCCTGACATCACAAACTGTAAGTTCAGCTTATCTTTGTGATTTAATTATTTTTCCCTTTAAGGCTTTAACATACCCCATTTTTAGTATTTTAACAGCTTCAAGCTTTTTAAAATTATACAGTGTGAAGATCTGGTAAAAAAAAAAAGTTGACTAATCAGGAAAATTGTATGCTAAACAGAATAACATCCTATAGCTTGTGTACTGAAAAGACAGCATCAATGGGGCTCTTAGTGTGTTTCCATGGCTGATGTGACCTTGTCCTAGTGACTCAATGTTTCTGATCACTTGCTGATGAGTACAAGGAGAACATGTGCCTCATTCTTCTGGAGGCTCTGAAGAGTAACAAACAATGCACTGCGTAGATGTTCAGTGTCCTGTGAACTGAGCAAAAGACAATACTGTTTCAGGTAGAGGTTAGTGATGTTCTGATTTATTTTTTTCTGTTTTCCTGCTTTTTCATGAGCTGCACGGATTTGAATAAACTAGACTGAGAGGAGGGGGAGGTCTTTACCTCTGATGCCTGCCTGCAAATGTATTGCGAAATTCCATGTTAACTTACTTGAAATCTTACTTCAGTTTTGTCATAATTGTTGATAATTCAGTGGAAAACCAGTGAATGCTATATAGAAAATAGTTAGAAGAATTTCTTGTTTACGTAAGAGTACTACTTACAGGAGTCTTTCTGAAGTCAAACGTCCAAATCCAGAAAGTTCAGGGTTGACCTACAATGTAAAGAAAAATTTGAATTCGATGTGCTGTTACTTCAAGAGGGATATTACCATTTAGTGTTTGGATGAGATGAGAATGATGTAACTGTATCTTTCCAAGACTGAGTAAGTGGACTTTTCTGGATGACCAGTTTTACTCATATTGTCACATAAAATGGTTCTGGGGGAAAGTTATTTTAGGGGGTTGTTTGGTTTGTTTTTTTTTTTTTTTCTTCCTGCTGTTAGATACAAGTAATTGAGATGTAGCACTGATCTGTTCAGATACTACTACATATGAAAAAAGGAGCACTTTTGGACTAAAAAGCCACTGATGTAATCTGAAACAGTATATAAAGAACAACAAAAATGCAGCACAACAAGGACTGAAGTACCTTATAAACCCATCATTTATTGGCAATAGCTACAGTATCTTTAAATCTGTTCGTAAGCTTATTGAATTACAATTTGGAGCTAACTAGGTTTTATGTCTTCACTGTCTTATTAGAAGCTTGTTCTTGAAGGCTCCATTCTTTAACATAAAAGTAATTTTCAGCCTTCACTTATTCATCCCCAGTTTTATACTCATATATATGGTTAGAGAGCAGCTATTTTCCCTTATGGTATCTAGTTTGTCCAATAATTCAACCTTTCCCACTGTTTTCTTGGAAGGCAGACTTCTTTTTCTCTCTCCATTGTAACTGACCTCTTCGTATGTTTCACCTTGAATTCAGATTTTCTGGAACAGAGGTAACCTGATTTGTACATAGTGTTCCCGGTAGTGTAGCAGTAATGCAATTACACTGCTGTGGATGGTGATGTGACAAATGTAAAAGTATCTTATCTATTACTACTGTATCTTGACTAGATCATTGGCGTATTTACTTTATGAATCTTTTGTGGGGGCAAAGGCAAAGCCTCAAAAAAGTTTGGGGAGAGGAAGGTAGGGGAGGAACTGGTTTCTGATAATTTGCCCAATCCTAATAACTCAGTGATACCCTGATATTGGCAAAAGTCATACTTACTAACTCTCACTCAGTGCCCCTGATTATTAAAAAACAACTTGGTATAAGGCTTTAATGGAAGAGAACAAAGCACTATAGGAATTTAAAGGACTGGCTCTCTCTTTTGGGAGGAAAACTGAACTGAAACTGTTCAGTTTTTGTGTGTGGAGGAAGAAACCTGTGGTAGGATTTGACAAACCTACTCCTTTACTATGCAACCATAAAGGAATAGTTGCATATAAATGTAGATTGTAATTTTAAATTTTTATGTGCTTTGGTACTGTTCATTAAATGATACTTTGATCTTAAAAAGACTGTAGACTCAAAAAGTTAAGAACAGAGATACTAAACTCAGCGTGACTGATTCTCAGTACTGTAGTTCATTAGTTCAGTTTTAGGTAGGTGAGATCAGACTCCTGAGAGTCTTACTCAAAGCAGCAGTCATATTTCCTCTTTAACTACAAATTGGTGTTCTCCTTTGGGTGATTATTTTGTTTTTATATTCACATTATCTGTATCAATACATACTTTTAAAGGAATATTTGCGCTAGCAGTTTGCATAAGGGCAGGCTGTTGGCCCTCTTCTCAAGCAGCAAATTAATTTCTCTCAAGTGGTGGATGAGCTGGAGACTCAGTGCATTGAAGTTAATTGCATCATAACTTAAAGCTGTAAAAGAGACAGTGGTATCCTCAAGAATACCTTCTTACCATGTCTGTTAGCTCTTCAGGAAAGTTCTGTCAAGGGTAATCCCACAAGATTGCCATGAGGATGTGCACTGCTGTCTTGCCTTGAGTCCTTAATTTCCCAATATACATGGCTTAGTCTCACATCCATTTTCTGGAGGTAAACGACCTGGCCACATATGTAGGCCCTCTTTCGTCCCATTACTGTCTTCTCTCCCAAGTTTCTCTCCCATGGGGCTGCTCTCCCTGTAAGTGGGACTTGAGAGAGATAGTGGCATTCTGTGCAGCCCAGTATCCTGTCCTTTGTGTGAAGTGACACTTCTGTCCACTGAGAATTGAAAAGCCATTCTCCTGAGCTGTCATACTCCTTAAGCTCCAGCAGCTTCCTCTGGGAACCTTTCTACTCCTGATGAAGCATTTTGAAAAAATCACAAAAGATTTCTCAGATTCCAGGTGTCTGTCTGTCTTCTGTCCTTCGGTGACCTTTGACAAGGTTTGTGGGCTAAAGTGCTGTCTGTACTTTCGAGTAGATTTTCTGGGTTTCATTTCATGTAGCTGCAGTTTTAGCGTTTAGTTCTCTGTCTGAAGTTACTCTGGTTTTTTACACTGTTTCTGGCAGACTTTTGTGAACGGTTAACCAAAGAACATTCTTCTGCAAAGTGCTGGGTCCTTTGATGAAACTTTAGTCTGTTTCTTTTCCTTACAACAGGAAAGCCTTTCCTACCCAAGGCTTCATATGCTTGTCTGTCTCTGTCGATCAAAGTGCAGCTGGCTGTTACTGCAGCTGGCATGGAGACTCTGGATCTATTGCCTGAATTTTGCACACAAAATAGATCCAAAGGTCTTGCCTGAGGTGTTTAATGACTTAAGTAAACCAGTTTAGCCTTTTTCTAAATCTTTCACTTACTAGAAATAACTGCATATGGCTAAGATGCTAGATGCTATTTTTCTAATACAGGGCAGAACAAAAGCTTTTTAAGGACTCCTCAATATTTTCACATTTACAATGGAAATTTCAAAGGGAGATACCAATCTCCTCAAAGGCTATTGCTTCTTTATAAACGAGTACTATAACTTTGCAACTAGAAAGCCTCCACTTTCTGTAAGGAGCTGCTCAACTAGGTAGAACTCATACCAAAAAATGGTGGCTCCTGTATTTTAGAAGCTGATGTTTTCGGAGCCACCATTTCAAGGTTTGTTTGCAGCTTCATTCTCATCTCAGTTGAGACCTCCAAAAGCGATGCTGCATTTGGCAGAGCAGTACCTGGCTCAGAAGCTTCAGGTTAGGGACTCTGAAGAGCTTTTCCCAGATGACAGTTATTAAAGATGTGTTTTCTAGAAGCACCTGGATTGTGAGTGAGTGTTGAAACAGTTACTAGTCTTCCTTCTTTACCTACTCACTTTGCAGCTGTTTTGAGACATGTATTTGCAATCCTCCTTTGTATTTCTGTCCATCAGAATCCTCCTACCCAGGTTCTGAGGAGTTAAGGCCCATCATAAAGGAGAAGTAATACGTCTATAACTTCCACTACCAAATCTCTTAAATTTGCACAGAGGCTGCCTATGGACATGCCCATTACCAATGATGTTAAGGTAGAAACCCTGTCTACTACCTGAGTATATACGTAGACTGCTCACTGCCAGAACTCCCCCCCTTTTTTTTTTTTTAATTTCTGTGGGGTTTTTTAAATGCTCATTTTATCGAAAGCATCTTAAAAGCACAGCGCACGGTACTTACCGGCTTGGTGTGTGTACTGTCTGCAGAACATGCGGTAGATTGCTCATTACACTAACTTTTGTGAACATGGTAGTTCATTCAAAAGTCCATAAAACACCAAATTCAGAATTTGGTTGTCTTTAAGACTTTCTCTTTGGAACTGGTCTAGTTTAGTTATAGGGCTGCCTCACTTTCCCTGGTGATAGGCATTTAAAATGCAGAGCTAAGGATACTGAAAAACTGTTTGAGAACCAGTTTCACAAATTTCAGTATCTAGGTTTTCTGCAAAATCTGTTTTCTTTTGGAGCTCCTGTAATAAGAGTACCAGCCACACAATAGTATGGTCTTATCAGGTGGTCTGATGGCGCAAAAGATGGGACAAAGTAAGTTAGCATCCATATAAATAATTAAATAATTTGATATTTAATATTTCTTTGGGGTTAGTGTCTTTGTATCAAGGAACATTTGATCAAGAGGTTTCTGAGATTCTAATTTATGGAGTATTTATTGAGAAGAGTACAGATCCTGCCAACATAATTCTTTGTGCACCTGGGGCTGAAAGTCGACCTCCGTCATTTGATATTTATCAGAGTGAGTGAACGGCTTCTGGCTGCCCATGGGAGAAATTAATGTTGAAAATCTTGTTAAAGAAGAGTTGGGGCTGTCTGAGACCAGAACATTTAGCGGAGAATGAATGTGGAAAAAGTAGCTCATAGTTATGTGCTGTAGCTCTAGAGACTGGTACTGTGAGCAATGAAAGCTTGACCACAGCCCTTGACAGTCTGGAATAGTTGATTGCTATGGCTGTTTCTATTGCTTCTGTGAGATTTTTCTTTTAACCCTTGAGGTGTGGATTGCTAGTTTAAACAGTTACTTTACAGTGATCTCCATTTTCTGACTCAAGAAGAATGCAATTATGAAAGATTGTTCTTTCTGAGCACATTGCCATTTGACTACTGTTCTCCTGTGTGGCATTCAGTCTCTGAGACACTGAAACACGAGAACTTCCGGTATAGGAAACATGGAAATTCAACAGAAAAACCTATGTTCATTGTATGCAGAGGAACAGCAGCATTGTAGGTGGGATGGTCCTGTGGTCTAGTCCTGGCTAGCACCATTGGCAGCTAAACTGATTTGTGTATTTAATAATCATAGCTATTAGTCTCCTGTAGTAGATCATATGTCAGTAGGGAATGTAAACTGCCTCGGTAATCTATATATAAATATTGGTCATTAAATGGTCCCTGGAACAAATGTCCAGTAACTTATTGGTGTAAATGCTTTTAAAGTTATTTAGTTGAAATATTACTAAGAAGGTCTAGAACTTGCTATATAAAAACACCAGCATTACCTGTTGTCCTGGTCTCGGCTGGGATAGGGTTAAATTTCTTCCTAGTGCTGTGTTTTGGATTTAGTATGAGGAGAATGTTGGTAACACACTGATGTTTTCAGTTGTTGCTAAGTGCCCTCCTAGTCCAAGGACAGCTCCCATGCCTACTGACTGAGCTAGGTACACAAGATGGGAGGGAACATAATCAGGACAAGCCAGCCCAGCTGGCCAATGGGGTATTCCATACCATGTGACGTCATGCTCAGTATATGAATGGTAGGCGTGATCCAGGAAGTACCGATCGCTACCTGGTTATCGGTCAGCGCGGGTGGTGAGCAATTGCACTGTGCATCACTCATCTTGTATATTCTATCATTATTATTATTATTATTTTCCCTTTTCTGTTCTATTAAACTGTCTCATCTCAACCCACGAGTTTTTCTCACTCTCACCCTTCCGATTCTCTCCCCGTCCCACTGCGGGGGTGGGGGGAGTGAGCGAGCGGCTGCGTGGTATTTGGCTGCCTGCTAGGTTAAACCACGACACCTGTACAGTGCATATTGTAGAATATCAGAGTCAGAAAAGTGTCTACACCATTTTTGAGAGACAGAGGACTTGCTTCCTATACAGGCCTCCTTTGAAGACATTATTAATGAAAAATAATGAAAATTAGGTGGTTCCCTATCTGGCTCGGTACCTCTTTTATTAGACCATTGATCAAGGTAAAACAATGTTGATGTGATACATTCTCTATGTATGGAATTTACTGCACACAGGTTTACTAGGAATCTAGAATAATACAGAATCAATCCAGTGCAGATTGGGTGGTTTGAAATCTGGCTATTTAGCAAATCTATCATATAAAAATACTCTTGAGGAAGTTTGTATGTGATCCAAATGTTATGCTAGTGGTTTAAAATTAAAAACAAAAAAGGAGAATATACAGGTCACTTCTGCAATCTGTGTCATGTCTATTCAGTTAAAAAGCTTTGGCTTTAGTGTAAAACCTCAAAGGTCAGGCACCACATCAGGTATAGCAAGCGAATAAAAGCGAAGAGAGTCTGGCAACTTTAACTATGTTGAATCTGTGAAGTGTCCCCACCCTCCATGTTTAAGCCTCAAATCTTGAAGCACCTACACCAGGAAAAAGATTTTCAGTTGTAGAATATGCTTTGTAATGGGAGACAGTGGGTATGACTATGCCTGGTGAATGGACACTTAAAATTGATGTGCCTAACTTGGAAATATAATGCGCCCTTTTAATTATTTATTGGAACAACTCGTCTGGAATCGTAGAATATTTTCCATCAGTTGAAATCATTAAGATGCTAAATTTTTCTAGTATGTGTGCTGTGGTTCAGGTAAAACATATGTACATCATGCACAGGATTCATGTCCTGTTATGCAAGAGGTTAGACTAAATCCTTTTAATACTCCTTTCTAGTTTTAATCAATGAACCTGTGAATAAGGCAACTGACCCTTGCAGTACAGTTGAAATTTTTTGCCCTTGCTTGTTTATTCCTCTCAGTAAATTGATGCCTCTTACCTTGAAGAGCAGGAGGTGGAATAATCCTACCACTGTTTCCTGATGTGTGCTGTTGGCTGAGCACATACTAGCATCACCACCAGCACCTGTGCTATTACAGATGGTTTTGTACAGTGTCTAAGACATTTAACATCCCTCCCTGTTGAGACCTGGTGATCAGAATGGCCTGGAGTATTCTGGAGATGCTAGGATGCTCCGCATCAAAGCATTGAAAAGAAAGAAGTAGGGAACCTGACAGTTTGGAAGAAGTGTAACATTACAATGTTGTATTTTTCACTGTTGCTCCAACGTACTGATTTTTAAGAAACTGAAATTCTTAGTTTACTTCAGTCAACTTGAAGACAACTTTGAAAACAGATACATCTCCAGACTGTCCTCACGGGCTTCAGTTGTCCACAGTGTCTGTTTATAAAAAAGGGGTTTTTCTGAAACACAATCAAACTGAAAAATTTGCTTACTGACTTAAAGTGTGAGGAGACTGGGGACAGTATTTTAGAACTATGATATTTATAATGTATAAATATATATGTATATTTGAACGGGTACAATTTTGTTTTTAGAGGCTACTTTGTTTCAGCTCCTCCAGCTCTTTTTCCTTATTGCTTTAATGCTTATTATATTTTAATTTTTTCCTCTTTGAAGCTTATTCTCAGCCAGTGGATAACCATATCACGGCATCTGCCTACTTGGGACAGTCCTTGCCGCCAGCATCACCGGGGCGATATTCACCAATTCCCAAGGGAATGCTTGGAGATGATGAGATTACCAGGTAATGAATAACCAAAGCTACATGTCAATTAATTAACCAGGGAAGCTCATAAGATGTGTTTGTGGGCAAAATACTAGTGAATACTATATTTCATTTCAGCAAATAAATGCAAATCATTAGTTTCTTAACACTTGTAAACATTGGTGTAAGGCAAAAACTAGATATATTTTTGTATATATAAAAACATATATATATATACACACACATATACACATGATTTATCAATCCAGGAATAGTGTTAAAATCAGAATGCCCTGCAAAATGCTCCATGAGTTGGCTGAGGTTTTTAGGATGGTAGTATGAGCAGGCTAGAGATTATTTCTTATTTTAAAGCCAGCAATGTTTTTTCTTCCCCCTCTCCTCTACCACCAGACAAGGGTTTGTTTTGATAGATTAGTAGATCCAGAAAGGCTAGAGAGCTCTTAATCCTTTCCCATTAGCAGACTATCCATTTCTTCACTGATTCAGTAGATTGCATTAATCTTTTGTTCATCATCGCTGATAAAAGGAAGCTCTTCTAATTTTGTTACCCTTCTGTTCTGCAAGTACAGGGATGTTATACTGCATTTTTAGTGTGTTGTTACTGAATTCTGTGTCACACCATCATCTGATACGGATAATGTCACTCAGTTTCTGAGGCAGGGTCTACTCAGGATTGAAACATAGGTGGTAAATAAGTTGGAGAATGAATTTTAGTGTTTTGGAAGGTGGGAGAGCCTCGGATATGTCTTTGTGGTTATTTTTAACTTAGGGTTGGGTGGACATATAAGCCAAAGTGATTCTGTTTTGCTCATAATATTGCTGAACTTACGATGTTATGGCTTTCCTTTAAAATTACTGTAAAGGGAGGTTTTTAGATTTCTTCTAAAACACAAGCGCTATTCAGAGAAGGCTTTAGGTGATTTTCTTTAAATTACCTTCCCATCTTCCGCTCCGTCCATCCCAAAAAGAGGTTTAGAAATTTTGAGTAATATTTTAAAAGATACTGTCTATTTATGTTCTCTAACTGCAGCATTTTTGTTAATGTATTAGTGTGATCCAGAGCAATATACATAGGTTTTCACAATGTCATTTATTTGTAATAAAATTGTACTCTGAAAAGATGAATAATAACAGTTGATAGGGGGTGAAATTTAAGAATTTGACACTAAGTTGATTTAAGAGCTAGTGCAAAAATGGAGTGATTTTTAAAGATCGGACTAGGTGATATTTTTTGTTTGTTTTGGAAAAATGCAGCTTCTTAGTTTATCCTATAAATTAATAATTAATGTCTCCAAATACTTAAGAATATCCATTAATTGTTCTTTAGTGCTCTCTAGTGATTTTTCAAATGCAGTGCACAGTTGCTCTGCTTTGTTAGAAATGTCTGTTTCTGAAATCATTTATGCTTTTCTTGTGTTGGGTCAAGTAGAAGATTAGTAGATTTTTGGAAGGAGTGTTTCTGCATTAGAAGTTGACTGGCCTTATCTTAACTTGACCAGTATTTCTTCTTTCCTCTCCTCATCCAAGCCAGGAGGGGATCCTATAAAAAGAATGCAACAGCTTGGTTTAGATTTAACTCTTTCAATTGTAGTTGCTGCAAATAAATTGCAAATGTCTTTGAGAATGCTATAAATTCTGATTTTTTTTTTTTTTTTTTTTTTTTTTGAACGGGCTTATGCATACTTCTTGAATTGTTCTTTGCTATAGTTATTGCTTGACCAACTGGAGTGAAATTAAAGCAGTAAGGACATATTTTTTGTTATTGGTGTTTCCATTAGAATTTGTTCTTTAAGTTTCAGAAAGGGAAAACAGTATTTTGTTGCTTGCTATTACATAGAATAAGACTGTGGGCTGTACTGAGGCTCTTGAATAATATGGAAAGTGTTAAGTAATGATATTTAGTGCTGAATAGGATTGTAGCATAATAGGAATTTAGAATACATACGTACTTATGAATTGTTCAGTTCACCTAACAACAAGCAGAATTGAAAGCATAGAAATAATAGAAGCTATTATTTGAAAGTCTGAGCTTTGGGGGGGGAGGACTGAGGGCGGAGCAGGTAGAACACATGACATTGTTGCCTTAAGAAATGTGTAACTTTTGATACCTAAATTTTCAACACTAATTCTCTTAGAAAACTTAGCTTTTTCTTACTGTTTATTTTGCTTTTACTCATGACTAGTGACCAAGATTTGGTATTCCTTTCTTTCCTTCAGGGAGCCTAGAAAGGTCGTCCTGCATCGAGGATCAACAGGTCTTGGTTTCAACATCGTTGGAGGAGAAGATGGAGAAGGAATTTTTATCTCTTTCATACTTGCAGGAGGGCCAGCTGACCTGAGTGGAGAGCTTAGGAAAGGAGATCGTATAATTTCTGTAGGATTCCTTGCTTCTTTCATTTAAACAACAACAAAAGTTTTCCCCTCCCTGGATTTTAGTGCCTGTTAATATGATTTATATGCAAAGAATATCATTAACTGAGCCGAATTTGAGACAATGGAACAGATGCCAATATACTTCCAAAGTATCTTTGGAGACTTTAGTCTGCCTCAGTTTCTCATCTGTAACCTGATTAAAATAGCACTTTCCTATCTCAGAGATTTTTTTTTTTTCACTGAAGACATTAATGTGTCTTAGTCTGGTAGCTGAGGGGTGTATGTGTCTAAATTGAAAGAATGCAGGCTTCAGAAATAAGCCTTCTAGTGAGATGTAGACAATTGGCGGTAGTGTCTAAAATTGGGTGCTTCCTGGAGTAACTACTAAACTTCCTTTTAGTCTTAAACAGATCTATCTCATACCTGTCTGAGGGCTTTTTCTATATTAGTCCTGAAGGTCATAAAGATTTTGTGAAATAAATTAATTTATGGAGAATCATTCCTTTGGACAATTACATTATAATTTGGTAGTTATTTAAGAGGAAAAAATAATTTTGGCTCTGCTGTTACTAAAATGCTGATATTAAAGTTGCACCTTTATTTTAGTTTGAACTATGAAAAATTGGTCTAAAATGTGACACACGTATTTCTGCTTCACTTTTTTTCTGACACTATTTTTAAATCTCCTGCATTGAAAACAAGGCTAGGCAATTTCATGGAGGGTGTGGTCTGTCACTGGATGTTAAACATAATGGTCTGTAGGCATGCTTTGCCTAATGAGGTCCCTGAAGCCCTGTTGTAGAAAGGTGAGGTGAACTATCACAGAGAGTAACATTCTCTGTGTCTCCTTAAAAAGAAAGGAAAAGGCCTTAAGAAGAAAATTGACCTCGTGAATACAAATTCATTAAGTGATATACTATGACTATTACAGTATTTCTTAAGAGGGTTATGTGTGAGAGAGCATTTATTCACTCTGGTTTTCAGTAAGGATCAGTAATCTTTGTTTGTATGAACTAGCTTGTAATGTTGGAAACAGGGGAAACTCACATGGCATGGAAACTGTGTTCTGTGATGATAAACACGAACATTTATTTTGATAAAGAGCTTGTTTGTATTACTTGTAGGTAAATGGAGTAGATCTAAAAGCAGCAACCCATGAACAGGCAGCAGCAGCCCTGAAGAACGCAGGCCAAGCAGTAACTATCGTAGCTCAGTACCGTCCAGAAGGTAAGGGTTGCCTTACACATTCAGAACTTGGTAGAAATACCACATTGTTACTTCTGTGTTTTACAGTTGTCTTCACTCTTTAATATAGTGGGTTTATTTTCCTTAGTGATGGGAGGATAAAAGATCAATTCCTTCTCTGTTGTGTTGATTCAGATGACCTAAGGAGACCATCAGGTTTTCATTCCTCTGTTTTATACTGAGCTGGTATTTCTGTTTATCCAGCAATTTCTTCTGGTCCAGATTAGACTACAGCTGATGCTGATTAACCATCCTTCTGTGTGCTGCAGAAGCCAGATAATACTGCCTCATCACAGTACACATACTTGTCCTCTTGTATTTCTACACCACATTTCAAATGCCTTTGTCTATTTGAGACTTTAAAAATTCAGTAGTCTGAAATTATATGCTTACCTTAAGTCTGTAAACCTGTATATTATTGTTTTTATATATAATAAGACATTTTTGATGTCTTATGATCAACAGCTTTCTCCAATTTTGCTAAATTGGATGACCCATCACTAAATCTTCCTTGCAGTGACTTGTCTGCTTAAACCTTTCCTTCAACAATAGTGGCAAGGGGTAAGCGTAGGTGTTTAATCAGGATTGGATGTTAAGCAGGACCACTGCCTTAATCTGAAATTTTTAGGTAGCTGATTGCAGCACACTTTCCTTCATTCTTTATTTCTTCTCTTCTGTCATGTTTCTCTTATCCTGTCCTCCCCAAGTCTTTGAAACTTTAGCTTTCACATTCCTTTCCTCTCCCCCTCCACCCGCATCAACATCATATATCTCCACTGATCCAGGAACTCTGTCAGTAATAAGGCCAACTGATTTGTTTGTGTCTAGTTCATGGTCAAATCCCTGCAGCCAGCCCATGTTGTCAATGCCTGTATTGTCTTGAGAGAGTGTGCATCCTGTTCACATGTTGAATCTGTAGATTACTCTGTTCCAGGATTCGTTTTCTAGGAGTGCTTGCTCTGACCATTCTTTTTGGAAAGAATAATAAGGTCAGCATTGGTTCTGGAATATTTGCTTTGGCTTTGTGTCAGAATTGTCAAATATTTCTGATGATACACATTTGGCCTATCCTCTGCTTAGCTCTTCAGAGTTGTAACAGGTGGGTCAATCTGTTACACCTTCTTGCTCCCTGCATAGGCATCCCTCACCTTAGTGAGAAATAAAACTTGTGCTTTTATTTGCCCACGAGTTGTCCTTTTGAGCATCTGGCCACTTTTCTGTTCAAAGAGGGCATTCTTGGTCACTAGAATACCCTCTTCTTCTGCCAGGAAGATATGTTGAGATGTGGCTCCTAGTAGCAGAACAGATGTTTCTCTGGTAGAATATATCCCAGGACATAAGCACTTTTTTTTTTCCTTGCCAAAAAATGTATCCAGACTGCATTCAAAAGCAGCAGTTTTTCAGTCCTCTCTTTGTGGGACTCAGGCTTTAAAAAGAAAAGAATCCCTTCATACTCTGAAAGTCGGAACTCTCTTTTCCTTTTAGAATAAGAGAACTAAGTGTTTTGGATGGTTCTTGCTCTTTCTGCATTGGAAATAACAATTTTCTTCATTACTGCTTGTCCAAGTAGATAACTTATTTTCTTGAAACATGTATTGAGGTGCTTGACTGACTGATGGGATTTTGAGTCATTGCACAGAGATTTGCCCAGAGCAACATATGTTGCCTCTTCCAAATTTCTCAATGACTGTCACTTGTAGACTTCAAACTTAGAGCTGTACTCATTCCTTCATGATTACTGAAGCATTCAGAATAAGACTGCATGCAGTTAAGCTGTATTGAGAGTGCAATTCTCAAAGAATTATAGGGCCCATTTGAGAGGATGCATGTGGGAGATGTTACTTGAATTATCCTAGATTATGGGCAGACATCTGACACATTATTCAAAGAAAGGAATTTTTTCTTTTTTTTTCTTTTTTTTTTTTTTTAAGGTGTTTGCTCTGCGGGACCATCTTTTTTTTTTTTAAATAGTGCTTAAAATCTCTATTTGGAGTAAAGGTGTTGGAAGCATGTTAGGGCTTACTCTACCCTTTTGAAGTATACCATGAAGGAAAAGTGTAAGTAGGAGATTGAGATCCATTGTAGTTTGGAGGCAAAGTATGAATTGACACATGGCCAATCTACCTCAGAGAGCTCAGGTTACTAATGTCTGACTTTGACATCTCTGCTTGCCTTTTTCTTATTCCTTGTAAAAGAGGTTGAATGGAACTCCAGCTGTCAGCTTCTTTCAGGTCTGGTGTGGGACGTAAGTTGGATCAGATACTCACTGGTCATATCTTAGAGATTAGTAGAGAATATTTCCTTAAAGGTTACTGTTTGTTCATTATCACAGGAGAGCAGTCTGTTTGAGATTTGACTTTCCAAATAGAAAATATCATCCATGTGATTGAGTGTACTTGATAAAAGTGCATATGTTCTTTGATCATCTTCAGATTTCCTAAATTATAGCTGCGGATGGTTGTCTTTACCCCTCACTTGATTCACTGAAGTTGGGAAATTTTTTATATATGCGTGTGTTTGTGTGTGTGTGTATATATATATGCGCGCATATATATCTCTCTCTCTATAAAAAATTATCTCCACTTTTTGTTTATGCCATTCAAAAAAAGGTTAACTAGTATTAAAATGAAAAGTTCATAGAATTATTGTTCATCATCGGTGTTTCTCAAATGTCTTTGTAAAGATGAAGAACATCAGTTATAACTGCTTGTATTGCATATGTGTATTATTTATATTTATAAATCCAGCAGGATTTTGTAAAAGATGCTGACAGTTAGGACAGATCAAGGAGATTCTAGACATCCATCAGGGCTCATTATAACTGGGTAAATAGATTCAGTATGATGGGAGCATTTGGAAGACACTTGGGACCAGCTCACTTCACTCCCTGTAATTGTATATGACAGTTTGTATGTTCATAGATGATGTGGGGAATGCTAATTTATGTTTTTACATCCCACCACATTAGCTCTATCAGAAATTCCCCATTTGTCTTTCTCCTCAGATTTCTGGGAAAAGAGGATTTTTGCAAGCAGTTTTCTACAGCCTACTCAGGCTTTTCTGTGAGAAAAATTAATCTTTGGAAAACCCCTATCATGGAAATGGTTGAATTTTCCGTATCTCTCTTCAAATCCAGTTAGATAACATGGCTTATCAAACACTAGTCACTGGTCTTGGGGTAGGCTCATACGGCTGAATGATACTGCTTTTATTATATCTGGGCTCAAATTACATAACTGCTGACTTTTTCTCCCTTAAATCTCTGAAATGTTCCTTGGTTATAGAATCGGGTGAAAACAGATGTAATCTCATTCCTAAAAATATCCTTCTGGGCATTCATTTAGTTTCCAGCAGTGATCCATAAATTTGAGAGATGCCTTACAGAATTTTCCTACTGTACTGAATCAAATTTCAGCAACTTACCAGCACTCTTTGGGATAGCTAAAAGCCAAATAGGGAGTGTGAAGGTGTTTTCCTGTTTACAAAAGTGACTCGTGCATCAGGCACCACTTCTATACTACCACAGTTGTAGTCGGTTGACTTCTGCTTCCTCCTTATAGAGTCCATGCTTTATCTTGCAACTTACCTATGAGCTATTGTTGTAAAATGTTGAGTCGCTTGTTGAGTTGGACTTGTACATACTTTTGTGGTACATACACACACACACACACACACACACACACACGTGTGTGTATACAAAATATCCCTAGTTGCAGAGATCACTGGGTTTGAACCTGCTGGAGCTGAATGCTGCAGGAGAGGAGTCCATGGTAGGAGAAGAGCAGAAGTTTGGGAAATGGGAATTACCCTGTAGAATTGGTGGGGAAGTCAGGATGCCATTCTCGTTTTCCTCTTCGTTTGGAAGCTTTTCCTTGTTCCCCTACTTGTACTACAAATTTCTATCTCCTTTCAAGACATGATTCGTGCATAAAAAGGCATTTTGCTTTACCGTGAGTTCTACTGGAAATGAAGTACCATGACCTGCAGCAGTTTCAAAGAAAGCGATGTTGCTCCAGTACACAACAGCATTTTGATGAGCCATTTTCATTTGTAGAGGTTTCTGTGCCATTTCACTTTCCTGTTGCTCCCTGGCTCTGCAGAGACACCTCAGTGCTGTACTGCTGTCTCCCTTCTTTGGGTTTTCTACAGATGTAGGGTGGCAAGGAAAAATTGTGATATTAGTGTGGGAGAATGAGAGGAAGCTCTAGGCAACTTGGATATGTATGTATCTCCTGGGAGTGGGGATTCAGAGATGGTCAGAATTCTGATCATGCTACGTAGCAGATATAGGAACATGAGAGTCTCAGTGCTTGCAGGGAATGTAGTTGAGAGGAGTAGCAAGGGGGAAGTATAGGACTGTCCAGAGGTGTATAGCCCTTGGAGGGCTCTCCCCTCATTACACATTGACATTTCCATTTTTATGTCCATTCAAATTAAAAGGTCATCTGAAACATTCTTATGTGTTTTGAGGATGACATATTAATAGTGTTACCTCAAAATTCAGAATTTCTGGAAGGTTAGATTTTTGCCATTCTGAAAAGGTATGAGGTGCCAGTAGGCTACCATAACTGTATTATAGCTTGAGTGCATTTAAGTGTTTAAAAATAAGAAAAATAGCAAAAGAAATACATTAAAAATATGAAAATATATTTGGTTGAAATTGGATAGAGAATGATTTTGTGGATTAAACATCTTTTGTTTCTCAAGGATCCACCTGACATGCAAAAAAAAAAATTATAATTTTAACTAGTACAGTAGTCTTTTTTTCGTGTGAGTTATCAGCTGCCTGTTATTTAGAATTTAGAATCTACATTGGTTTCTCTTTGTAATTCAGCTGATCAAGTCCATCTCTATATATCCACTTCTTTTCTGAAAGAGTAGTAAGATGGTTACGTGATCAAATTAGCTCCATGTTCTTAGGTGATTGGGTGGATCAGTGTAAGACTAGGAGAAGGTGGAGCCAAAACCTCAAGAGAAGATTTTAAGGTATTTTTTGTAAAACCTCTGCTTCTGAACTTATATTGTTCATATAGACGGCTAACACACATTTTTCTTTCAGCTTCATTAAAGAAAATAAGTGATTCTCCATTGCAACATGTATTCAAGTTTCATAGTTCAATTGAAATGCCTCATACTTTGTTAGCCAGATTTAGGTGGATTTTAATGTTTTTGTTGTTGTTGTTGTTTTGAAGGAGTGTATTCATCTACTGAAAATAAGATCCAAGTATGAGAACTTTGTATTTTTCATTCTCTCTTGTCTTTAAAACAAATGAGTCAAAAGAAACAAAAAAAAAGGAGGGGAAGCTTTGTTAGAGCTTACCTTTCAATGGCCAGTATTTTGCCAATTTTTCTGTTTGTGACACTTCATCTATGCACTGTTTTCTAGTGGAATTCAAAACAGAATAACTAAGCTCTGGGAAATGGAAGCACTTTCATGTGTATAAACTAAGATTATTTTCTGAGCATTTATCTTGAAATATATTGTAAATCTTCTATTTGTAAAAGTCTAGCTGGAGTAGCACAAAGCCAATAATGCTTTTGCAAAACTTAGTTTTCAGTTTTTGTTTTATATCAAGAGGATGAGCTGCCCTTGCTTTCTAGCTGAGAACATGGGTTGTCTTAACCAAAGTTGGTTTAAAAGATCAGTACATCCTAATTTCATAAAATGAAAAATTCGTAAAAAAATCATTTTAAAAAAAAAAGTTTATCCTGTTTTGGGATATATGATCTCTAGTTTTCCAAACTTTTGTTTCCTGCTTGTTTTGTACCTGGTTCTACTCATTTGCAAGTAATCCAGATAAGTCAATTAAAGTATCTTTAAAATCAGGCCCATTAAGATTAGAAGAACAGTTCTGCTATATATAGTCCTCATAGACGCTATAAGGTGGCTTACACATGTTTTAATCCTTTAAAACCTCACTCCTGCTCTGTGATATAATAAATAAAATTGTTTGTCTTTAAGAACAGTTTAGCCTTTTACAAGTTGTGAATGCATTGTAAACCTTCAACAACACTTTTGGTGAATTCACTTCAGCAGTGACTGGACCTAGTCTCTTTCAGAGTTTCGCAGGCTCTGTGGGAGGTGTTCTTAACTAAATACAAATACAAGTTTTCTAATCTGTTTTGAAATTCCGTGGCCTAGTCTTTCAAGTGATTAATGAGGTACAAGCTCATTACACATTAAGAGTGCATGAAAGCCACCAATAGCATGTAGAATGCATTGTGGTCTCTCTCAGGTCATGTTAATATAAAACGACAAGCATTGAAGCAAAGTAATACCTCCTCAAAAATGATTTATGATGTTTTTATTGTGGTCCATACATTTTAATATGTAACCTCTTTGCTAGTGTTTTTGAGTGGTTGTCCTAAACATGCTGTACTCCACAACCTTCTCTACAAACTGAAATTTATACTACAGTCTGTAACAAGAAAAGATGTGCAAAACATGAATGGTACCTATGAATTTATCAAAATACCAGTGTAGATAATCAAGGGATGGTAGTAGTACATGACTAGAACTCATAAATACAACTTCATCTATGTGCTGTGGCAGTCCTGCTTCACAAGCTTAGAATTGAAAACAAATGGAAGGTCGATACAAGATCATTGTGATGGTGGCCATCTTTACTTACTTACTTACTACCAGGCTCCATTTCTCAGTTTGTTTGGAGGCACCATGAAAAGGAAAATTGAATGTTCTGGGAGTGGAGAAAAGAATATAAGTCAGTAGTTACATAAAATTGTTAGCACAAGAGTCCTACTTTGACAGATCCAATGGGTCCTGCTAAAGGAGGGCTTTCCACAGACAGATGGGAAGAGGGAAGCAAGGGGCATACTTGTGAACTTTTTCAGCTCTTCGTGGGTTCAGTATCTGTAAGAATCTCTGCTTCTCAGTGCTGTACTGCCATCTGTTCCCTGTACACACATCCATGCTTCTGTGAGTTGCTTTTCCTTCTGTGCTGTTTGCTGAATTTTCTATCCTTTGTCATAGTCTTCTGTTCTTTTGCCCCATTTGCTAGAAACTGTGTTCCACACTAAATTAATTTTCATTGCGACCTCTTTTTTCTCTTCCTCTGCCCATATAGACTATTCACCACATATCTGTGTTTATCACCGTCCTCTTGTTGCCCACCATATAGGCAGTCCAGGAGAGTTTCACTGCTCAGATCCTTTCTCTGAAGTTTTGATTTCTGTTAAAGTAAACATTGACATTGAAAACATAACAGTTTTCTAGGTAAAATCAGTTTAGGAGCTCAGGAGCAGAGGACTGTTCCAGGATTTTCTAATCTTCCCCCCCACAGCCCCCACTCCTTTTTATTCGTTGCTGTGCAATATGTGCAGACATGAAATAGAGCAGATTTATTCTAGTCTTGCACCATCTGCTTATCCAGTATAATTTTGAAGTTTAAACTTGAGTCCAGATGTATCCATCCAATGTTCTTAACTGATTATGTGTAAACCAGAGTAGGCTTTGGGTTTTTTTTCTTTGGTGATGGTGAGGTACTGTTGGATAAATGCCATGAATTGAAGCAGCAGATGCTTGTGCCTCCTGAAGCTTTATATTATGATAGTAGGTACTACTCCGTCCCTGTCCCTAAACTTATTTGAAACTTTGAGAAAATTCTAGCCAAGAAGAGATACTGTTATTCTTACGTTCTTATTTTATTGCATTTCTTGTCAGTCTCACTGCCTATTACCCTTTATTTGATGTACAGCATCAGCAGCTTTCTTAAAATTCAGAACATTAGAAGAGATCCTGAGTTAAGTCCCATCACTGCTGTTGCTTATGTATCAGGTTTCAGATCCTGGTCAAATTCTTACCTGAAAGGATTGAGGGTTTGGATTGTGTGGTTTTGTTTTGTTTTCTTAATTTCATTTGGGGGGACGGTGTTTCTTGTGCCACTATAGTTCTTATTAAAATACTGTTTCAGAATCTCAATGTTTTTATGGCTGTGGAAGTTGGAAGCATATTTGTAGATGGAGTTCCTATAACCAGCCTACTTCATTTGGGTTAAAGTCAGGTTTGCTTTTTCATTTAAATAGCTTATGTCCTTTCTGTTTGGTTACCCCGATCACGTTTGACCAGAGATCGATCATATTCCTTCTCAGCCAAGCTCTTCATTTCCTCTTAACCAAGAAAGCAGAGTGTCCTTTTTATCTTGTTTACTGTGCCTGTTCCAGCTCCAAATTTCTGGAATGTTGAAGTGGCAAAATAAAACTTTAAAAAAAAGTTTTATGTTTATATGTGCATTGTATAGCTTTGTCACATTTCGCTATATGGAAGTTTATCGTGCTGTTCACTGTGATTTAGGGGGAAAAATACGATCATACACTATATATATAATATTATGCATACCCCATAAGAAAGAATGGAATTGTAAAGAAAACAGTTCTCTAGCATTTGGGAGAATTTAGTGATGATAAGCTGAATGAAATAGGTAATTTAAACATACAATGAAATTCTGTAAACGTTGAAAATACTGGAGGATGGGAGCGTACTTGAAGGGAAGGTATCATTCTGTGCTTGCCTAGTTCTCATCCCTAAATACTTGCTTTCTCGTCAGTGTGAGAGACAAGTGTTAAGCTAAGATCATGCTTTTGGTTTTATTCAGTACTTCTGCTTTTATGTTATTTTAGCTAAGGGGTTTCTTACAAAGTCATCTATGTTTGGTATACCCATTATATGAAGTCTTTCATTAGTGCATTAGTGTAAATTTGATGCCACTTCTCTGTAATTTGCTTGCTTTTTATTTATTTATTTATTTAATAAGCAGTAAGGTATTACTGCAGGGATTGATTAAAAACATAGAGGTGTGTAGGTAGTTTTCTGGTGCTTCTGTACTCAAATGCATTTTGTATGGATCGCATTTGATACACACGCATCTAGATATGAGTCTCCAGTTTTGCTAGCAGCTGTTGGCTATTGATGTTCCCCTCTTGTAGAGCATGTAAGATGGAGCAGCTGTGGACAGTCATCTGACTGCTATCCTGCAGTCTTTTCTATGTTTCATAGAAAACTACTTTTCTATGTTTCATACACTACCAGATGGCGTCAGTGTTCTTCAGTTTAATAAGAGATTAAAGGTGCTAAAGACAGTTGATATCAGACTCCTCTTATTCATAGAGGTAGAAATATAACCACCCCTAGACAGATCAGCAGAGCTCACACTTTGCTTTATAATGCCGAAGTTGAACCAAGCCTCATTAGTCAACAGGTGCTGATCCTTTGGGTACCAAACTGATACTGCTTTTCTGATGCTATCAAGAGTCCTGCTGTTGTCTTATTTTCTGTCTCCAGCATTAGTTTCAGTACCACTGTATCTAATACCAAGCCTTCTTTTTTAAAAATAAAAGTCCTGTCTACTTTTCAGCTCCAAACACGGTAATTTTGAGATTTCTATCCATCATGTCCCAAAACCTTCTGTAAGAGGAATATAACTCAAATTTTTAGCTTGCTCTACATCAAAGGAGCTCACCAGATTCCATCTGCACAGAGTATTTAAGCTTTTCCTAAATATGACATCTCCTGGCACCCTTCTTTTTGAACATAGAGCCTTCTCAGTCCCAGCCCATTAGTTTCCTTTTTTTCTTTATTGGTATGGCAGGAGCCCCTATGTAGAAATTATTCTCTTTCTTATGCCTGCAGATGTCCCTGTCACTCATTCAGCACTTACTTCCCAAGAGTTCTGATGAGAAAAATTAAGTTACTCCAGAAAACTGCAAGACCAGCAACCTGAAGATGATACATAGGATAAAGTTAAGCGATAGTAAGGAGTAGCCTCCCCTGTTAACTCTCTTACATACTACACGCTACATGGGAGGAAATCTGATTCTTCCAACAGATGACACATGATACTTTCTTAACAGAAATTTGTAGTCTTTTCCAGTAGCTATTGCAAAGAACTGCAGATATTTTTCTGTACTGAACAGGCTGTAGCACAAGAAAATGCTTGGATTATCTGGTCTTTTCTATGCTTACTTTCCTTTCACATGGGGAGCATAAAAAAATCTCTTATGTCAGAAATCTCAGCTACCGTTCTTCTAGCATGTTTGAAGTTAGAGCTTTAATCTTCCAAAACACCTAAGAAACAAGTGAGAGGCTTAAAAGATTATTTCTCAGGTATAAATGAGTAAAAGGAGGTGACTTACCCAAGGCCATGCAGTGCAGCAGTAGCACAGCAGGAGTAGACTATTCTCTTGCTGCATCGAGGCCTTTCCCATAAGGGATATTGCTTTCTAAAAAATGCCATTATCTTATATTCTTTTGCTCTTAGTGATAGCATTGGTGGTGGTGGAAATAATGTTTTTGTTTCTCTTGTCGAACAACCTCATCAGTCTGATTTAGTGCTGGTAAATAATTTGATCTAGACTCTATTTGTAAAAGGTCACTAGATGCTGTTTTAAAAACTAAGATACTATCTTAAAAACTACTAGCTTTTGGTTTTAAAGGACAAAAGTCAGGGTTATTTAAGAGACTGTTCATATTGTCGTAATCTGGATAGGATTAATTATAGTTGCTATTGCTAGAGCATCAGATTTATAGTTACCTTGATGAATGAAGTGATATACCAGAAACTGGTTCACAGAACATTCTTCTCTAACTTAATATTTTTTTTTCTTCTTCTTTGGTTAGTCTGCAAGCCTTGGTGCTCACTGTCTGATGAGCTTGTGGGGAAAAAGTGCTACAGAATGTAATATGAAAAATCATTCATGGTATTTAGATGACTGTTGAAGGAACCTTGGTTTAGAGATTTCCTCAAGATTTTTGCATTTTAGACCCTTCTTTATCAATCTTGCATTTCCTGAGTAAATTTGATGCCCGCAGGGAATGAGGGTGCAGCTAGGAAGAGCAACACATTACCCAGTTCAGCAATTGCTTGCTGCACACACCCTGTGGCTCTCCCAGTGTTGACATGTTATAATCTGGCATCACGTGGTCTCCTGGCGAAGGTGGTGGCTGCGGAACGTTTCCTTTAACTGGAAAGGTTTTACAAGTGGATCTGTTGATCCTGAAGTCCAAAGTATTCAACTGAAGGAAAAACTTACTTGTTTTGAGTTCATATTTTATGCTGACAGCATGTAAGTACCTCGCTTCAGGAAATGTTTGTCCTGAAGAAGCTAATACTACTTTACTGCCTGCCTTTGTATCTAAAACCAAATGCATTTAGCTTAGTTTTATTAGTGCACAGTGCTGCTTAAGAACACAATCCGTTTTTCCAGGATTAACATTGTACATAATTCTGTAGAGGGAGTTTGAATCTCTAATGCTGTTTACAAGTGGATCGAGATTCATGCCAGAATTCTGGATTTTTTTTTTTTTTTCCTTTCCTGAGCTCCCATGGGAACACTGTCTTATTCAGAAAATGTTTTGCACATTTCCCACCTTGTAGTGCTAAATTCTTTATCTAATTCAAGTCCAGTAATTTTAAAGTATCTGTTCAATATTGTTTTTTCAGACACTTTCCATTCCCATTTCTTAACATATAAAATGTAAAATATATAGTTTTTGATTATAAACAGATGTATTTCAGGTGCATGTTTTGAAGTTTTCTTTTTGTCATGGGCTAAAAGTTATCTGTATCAGTCTTTTTATTACTATAAAAATGATAATTATTGGTAGAAATGCTTGTTTTACTTAGGAAAAAAATAGTTACTGTGAACTATAGATTAAAACCATGAAATTTTAAAGTATAATGGATATTTGCTTCTGTTTATTTGCTTTGCCTAATCACAATTATTTCAAATTTTATTTTAGTTAATATTGATAAATGTAAAACTTCACATAGCTTTTAATTACAAAACATAGTGCTTAATAAAAATGTTGGGGTTTGAGAGTTTTTTCTTGTATTAAAAAAAGCTGTAACAAATGCTTATTCTCAGAGATTTTCAGCTTTTTTGCGAGTAATTTAATTGCTGAAGTTCAGAGGAAATTAATTGCAGTGCCTCCCTTTCTTACAGAATACAGTCGTTTTGAAGCTAAAATACATGATTTACGGGAACAGATGATGAACAGTAGCATTAGTTCAGGATCAGGATCTTTGCGAACCAGCCAGAAGAGATCCCTATATGTCAGGTAATCATCTTTTTCATGGTATTGCTACTGTGTTTTTCTGCTTTTCTGTATACTTAGTATTTCTGTATTTGCGTTTTTATACAATTATTTACTCATTATTAAACTTAACAAAATGATATTTATATGCAAAATATATTAAAAATAAAGCTTAATTTAGATCAATTAATGTAATATAGCTGAAAAAGATGTACTAGCCCTGAAAACCCTGTGTGAACTTTGAAGAGTGGTCCTATTACTTGCTTTTTGTCCTGCCTCTTGGAAAGATGATAATCCTCCAGCAAAAACATATATTTATTCTTTAAGTCAATGTATGTGGAGTCTTAAGTTGCTTAATTCGGTTTGTGTTTTTTGTGACAATAGTCATATTCTCCCTTGTTCAGTTCTTGATTTCAAATTTATAGTCTCCCTTTACTTAAGCTTTGACAGATTTCCATCTTATTTCCTTCAACTTACTTTAGTTGTATTCTCAGCTTGCATTAAGAAATCTTGTTTCTATATCCAATAGCATTTTGTTATAGAATGTTTTCCATGGTAACCAAGAGAGCAAATGTATCAAAGCAAATGAACTGAATATTCTTCATTAATTTATTCATATAGAATTAAACATAAAGGAGGCTAAAAGTGGAAGTGGATAAGAAGTGGAAATAGAAAAGAGCATGAAGCAGTTAAGAAAATAGGTGGTTTTACCAGGAAATTGTGGCAAGGTTCAGCTCATTAATGTGCCAACTAACTCCTACATCAGTTACCATATACTGATAAAGCATAATGTTTCAAGTATGGAATGTGGGTAAAAGGATTGCATTTTTAAAAATAAATTGATTTTTGAGTTCCCTGAACCAGCTCATCTCTGGATTGAATAGGGCCAGCAGTAGCCTCTTGACAGGGGCCAGAACATTTTAGTAGAGCAGGTAAGACTTCAGTATTGCTGGTGCTTGGGTTAAACTTGGTTTAAAATGTTGTAGAACCTCACTGGCTGACCTGCTAAAATCCTAGGCTCAGGTGCTATTGACTTTTCCCATCCGAAACAGAAACTGTTTTGTTCATGGTGCTGTGTCTATTGAGCTATGAGAAGGGAAGCAAGTCTTACACAAGGCAGTTACCTGAGTAATTGCATCTGTGCTCAGAAAAGTCTCAGTCCTTTGCAACCTGTTTCTGAAGGCTTTGAAACAAATGTAGCAAATTACTCATACAGGGCTTCTGTTTAGATTGACTACAACATGCAGCCCTTATGTTTTGACCTATTATTTTAGTAGCTTTATTTGGATTCTGTTTTTGCAGAGCTGATGTTGTTCTTTTTTTTTGTACTTTGTCTGCCTTAAATATTTTTGGGAGTAAAAATTTAAATCTCTAAGGATAAATGCATTAAATACTAAGGATAAGTGCTTGATATCAGTTATCCATGTCTTAGAATTTCCACAGGTAGGTGTACATATGGATATTGTGGTGAGATCTCCTTCCTTCCCATAATCCCAAGATCTATCGCTTTAGCCCTCATCGTATAACTAAGCCTAAACAATTCTAAATGCTTTTATTTTGCTTGGTTAGCTATAGCCTGATTAGGTTCTAAACCACTTACGCTCATGTCCACACATTGGTCTGGTATTTTAAGCCACTGACAAGCATTTTGTGTTTATGTAGCTTTTATTCTGCTGATGGAAGTTATCTGTAAGTGATTGAGGTTGAGCTTTTGACTTTGCCAGCTGCTGCAGAAAATGCAACCCTCTCCAGGTTGCTGGCAGAAGCCTTGTGGAGACTAGTGATTCCTTTACCAAGTCAAAAAACCTTTCTTGGAATCAGTTTTGTTGTAAGTCAGAACAAAAATATAAAATGCAAAAATTCCTCAGGAAAAGTACTTTTCCACCCACGTCTTTTAACAGAGGGTGCTGCTAGGGCTTTTGAGATCTACTCATGTCTTCACACCAAAAGATGCCAAAAACTGGTAGGCAACTTGCTATCCACAGGATGGGTTCACATCTGTTCTGTCTGGTTTCTGATGTAATTTTGACCTCACTGAAGTAAGTTTTATGAATCTTTTCACATATGGCTAGATGCTGAAAGAACATGTTAGTTATCCAGCTTATTCCTTATAAGTCACTCTGTACTTTTCATCATTCTAATCATTCTAAGATCATTCTGTACTTCTAATTGTACCAATTTAAAGCCAATTTTAGTAGCTGAAGCTATCTTTTTTTTTTTCTGTAATATTTGGTTTTGGATATGCCTTAAAGGATTGCAGTTATATAATGTAATGCTGAATTGAATGGTAAATCCAACAGTAAAATGTTTATAGGCATTCAACCGCAATTGTAGAAAACCTATCAAATAAAAGTACTCTCAAAATAATAATCTCTGGTGACTTCTCAAAATCATGGTAACAAAATGGCAAATAAAATCAGATACATCATTGTGTCCCCGTAACTGAAACTTGGTATCTTTATGAATAGTGTGCCTATAAACAGCATTTTGGGGGTGTTATGTAATGTTAAGAAAAAGACAATTGTGTTTGCCTGAAAATACAATATGAAGTAAAATGGCAGATTTTTCGTCTTAATTGTATGTATATCAATATATGATGAATAGCAATATAACAAACAGTCCTTGGAGGGCAATCAAATACAGCAATTCAGCAGCAGCTAACCCTTCATTGCACATCTAATTCTCCCCCTCTCCCCCTCTCCCCC
>NW_009218027.1:36584-44508 GCF_000690835.1 Fulmarus glacialis | reverse complement strand
TAAGCGCCATCGAGCCAGGGGAAACAAAACACCTTTTTAAAGGGGTGGGGAGGGGGGAAGAGAGGAAACCAAACATCCAGATCAGAGCGCGGCCGCCTGCCCTCCCAGCCTAATGACAGCGCTTCAGACTTTTATTTGAGGACCTGTGGTGAAGCAGACGGGTGCCTAATTGCTGAGTACCCGCACGAACTGCGAGCGCTTGCAGCGAACACCGAACCTCCCTCCACGGGTGGTGAGCGACCGACCCACGGGTGCTTTGCAAGGGGGAGAGGAGTCCCCCGCAGGGCTGAAACCCACCCGCAGCCCCAGCACCTCCGTGCAGTCGAGCCTGTGCCCAGGAGCTGCTGCTGCTCCTCGCTGTACTCCCTCGCCTTTGGGCATCATTTGACCCCAACTTCTCTGAGCACAGAGGGAGGGGACTCCAGGTTCATAGGGAGATGGAAGTAAGCAGGCTGTGCTGCTCAAGGTGCTAACGGCTCTTTTCAGCACATGGCAGCAGAAGGAGCCACCACTCACTTCCTGCCAGGGACACTGCAAGCTCGCACCAGCCTCTCTCCAGGCTGGAGACAGGCAGAGCATTCACAAAACTGCCACTAATAAAATGGTGCAAAAACTGTCTTCATGCGGGAACCCACACCAGAGCAAACGCAGAGCGGAGGATCGCAGTGCCCTCCCTACCCTGCAACAGCTCCTTGCCACGAGAAGCAGGGTAGGTGTGTCATTTAGCTCTAACCCTGTGAGCACAGCTGGGCACGAGAGTGAAAGGTTGCAAGCATTTCCAGTGCATCTTCCTGATTCCTCCTTGCTGAGCACGACACGAGGAGGTGCTTCCAGGAACGGGCTGCAGCGAGGAACGCAGAGCCCTCCCCAAGGGAGAGTCCTACCTACCACCAACAGCAACGTCCCAGCTCAGGTTGGGGCCACACACCTCTCCAGCACTCCTGAACTACCAGCAAGAGCCTGCTGAGCACACAGCAGGTTTCCTACATCACAGGAACAACTCAATAGACTACCGCTGCAGCCCCTTGCCCTCCTCTCCATCTTCCCCAGCACCACCTAACACTAGGGGCTACACCTGCTCCACTTACCTGATCTCACCCAAGATGGGTACAAGCCAAAAGGCCACACAAGCGCTGATCAGGAGATACAGGCAAGGTTTGCAGGGAGCGGCCGCAGCACCACTAGCCAAAACAGGTCACTTCGCAGCACCACTGCAAAGCTTGCACAGAGCTGGACATCACCTGTGGATTTTTTGCTAATAGGGAGGAAAAGTTATGCTGTGCTTAGAGGACTATTTTGACCCCTGAATACCTGAATCAGGTTTTTGATACTGGTCCATGAGTTCAAAAGCTATGGAGGGGAAGAAAAGAGGAGGAGAAAGTACATACATAAATCTCCCAACCTCAGCAAGTCATTGCAAAAACCTCTTTTACTAGCTGTGCTGTGAAACTCAGAAGATCCTCCTTTTCCAAGTCATTAATGCAGCACTGTTGTGTTGGGTATCTGCTATCTTCTGTCCCACAGGTGGCTGGAGGTGGTTGTGGGTGAAGCAACACCCAGATGCACTACACAGAGATATGTGGAAGTTTATCCAAAGAGATCTGCATGTCAAACATGAGGAGAAGTGTATATAGCATGAATAAATTGACATGTCAGCACAAATCCCTGCCCTCTGTACACACAGCCCCGACCTGGCTCAGTGTTTCAGAGGCATTAGCCTGTGCGGTCACCTTGAAGTGGATGCTGGACAAGTGGCTTTTTGCAAATCAGTTGTCCACAAGTGACACAAAGGAGGCCACCACCACCCTGACAGGGGTGGCAGGAGGTAACAGAGCATGCACCAGACACTGCGCCCACCAAGGCTGATGCAGCCCAGGCACAGGTGTACCCTTCTCATCACCCCAGGGCTCCAAACTTTGTTTCACTGCCTTCAGACCTAAATGCACCCCCCTCATAAGATGCTTCCCCCTGTCCCAGGGGCTGGTGTTGTGCCTTGAATATTCAAACAGGCACCGACGGCGCAAGGGAAAAGTGAAGGCTTGATCACTCGGCTTTCTACCTTACCATGAGAAAGAAAAGCTCCTGGAGTCTCATTTGATTCTCTCCTTTTGCAGATGCAAAAATTTCACATAGATGAGTCTCCAACAACCTAATACAGCGAGGCAGCATCTCTTAGAGGCTCTCAGAGGGAAACTTGACTCCCTGAAATAGCGTATGCTTAAATGGCTGAGTCACAAAACCAAAGGGACACCCCCCACCTCCTCAAACTGCACACTCACTTCTCAGCAATGGGACAGTGATAACTATCATTTATCTGAGCCTTCTAGACAAGTCTCCAAGGGAAACACGAACATCAGTCCTATTGCAACTGTGATGGTCGAAACTCATGGCAAGACAATCTTTGTAGATAGAGATTATACCTTATTATACCAATTAGCCTAGTCAGAAAAAGCAGATTCAGGCAAAGGCCCTCCTCTCAGATGTTAAAAAGAATTACTTCATATTGAGGCCAGATGAACAAGGTTTAACTCTATTCTTCTAGTCCAACAAGCTCACCCCCACCCCAACAGGAAAGAACTAGAAAATAAAGAAATCAACCCAAAGCATCAGGAGTTATGCAAAGCCTGACACTTCACGCTTTGGATGCTCAGTTGGATTGAACTTAAAAAAAGCAAAGCAGCTCAGCCTCGGAAAAGGAAGTATCTTTAAAGCAAGTTACCTCCAATCCTTTAGGAAACTAAAAATAATTATTGCTAGCTAAATTTGAAAGTTTCAGCTGCAGCCCTCCCAGATCTGACTCAGATATTCTAGAGAGCTTCTGGCAACGCTTTGTGGCTCCTGCTGGTATGTTGGAAAACAAAATAATACGCAAACAAGACCCCTAAGTTTCCAAAATGAGGCATCGGCCAAGTCAAACTGCTGATTCAGGTTCTTTTTTTGACTGCATTTTCCCCGTGCTGTTATATGGTTTGTCCCAGCCTCTCTCACTGGTACCACCTGCAAGTTCTTAATAACCCTTCCTGGACACAAGGTGAGTGTGCTAAATCACGATGTTTAAAAATGTCATTGCCAGAATTGTAGTGTTAGTTGGAGATTGTGTAATTTCTTGTAGAAGAGGTGTGTGTGCGCACACCTGTCTGCACATTAAGTGGTTCATGCAGAATTTCCTGCAGATCAAAGAAAAAAAAAAATCTGCTCAGAGCTTTCCACTCTTATAAAAATAGCATCTGGATCAACCGCGTCACCACGGACTGTGACATTCACTCAGCTCAGAAGTGTTTACAAATTAGGACTGAGATAACAGAAGGAGGAGGGAAAAAATAGAATGCGGGGTTTGGGGTGGTTTTTTTTTTGTTTGTTACATCTGAATAACTGCTGAATGCTCAAAAAACGAGCCTCTGCCAATTGGCTTTGGGAGACTTTCCAGTGAAGACTTTATAGGGACAGAAGTGATAGACTGCAATAGCATGCAGCCAGGTTAAAGAGAACACAAAAAATACTTTCAAAAAAACCCAGAAAAGTCACCCACCCTTCCTGAAAACTCATGCAGAGCTGGTCTTCACTGTGCAAACCACAAGGAAGAGGGGAAAAAGAACCCAGCACATACTGAAACAGGGGCTTTCCCCTTTCAAAAAAAAAAAAAAAAAGAAAAAACAAAAACCAAAAAACCACACCATCTATGGTAAGGCAAAACAAAGAGGGGAAAAAAAAAAAAAGATAGAGATGCTGCTGAAAGGCAGCTGACTGGATATATCCTTGTGCGCATCCCGGGCAGGCTGCTCCGCAGCACCGCATGGGATGTGCGGCTCATCTGTATGCAGGGGAGGGTCCGGCACCCCTGTCTCTCGCAGGGTTAACCGCTGTGCTGTACGCACGAGCAAAAATTCGATGCCCTCCTGGCTTCCCCACCACTGACCAGGGACGGGTCTGATGCCCAGAACTTCCTTTGGAAAGCACCCAAGCGTATGAACCTTCAAGCTAGAAACACGCCCTAGCTGCAAGTGCTTAGTACTGAGGATCAATCCTTTCTTCCAAAGACTTCAGACTGCATTTTTCCCCATTTTAAAAGTGGGGGGCAAAGACAGGGGCTCACCGAGGGCAGGAGGAGAGCCCAGCTCCCAGCTCTGCCCACTGCGCAGGTTGGCTTCTCCTTCCCCCAAGGAGCATGCCCTCCCCAAGGCAATCGGCTGTCACAACAGCTCTGCCCTCCGACCCTGGGTAAACATCTGCGCACGCTGCTTATTTGAGCTCCTATAGCCTCGTTATCTCCCCCAGAACACCCCTAGGGCTAATTAGAGAGTTAATGGCATCATGTCAGGAGATAACGCTACGTGGGGGGAGCAGGGAGAGGGAAGGTGGAAAGGAGTTGTGAAACAAAACCAGTTCCCTTCACAACCGCTGTGCAATATTGGTTTAGGAAGGGTGCACGCAGCCCCTGGGGACTCTGCCCTCTGGCTGCTGAGCTCCATTTAATAAGAGAACAAGACACTCCTCTGGAGAGATTCAGTTCTCCAGCCAAGATGATGCAAGGTCCCCACACCTTCCCTACCTTCTGCACAACCAAAACCCCTCCAATCCCATCAAGGGAGGTCATTCCCACCAAAGTGCCAGCAGGGATTCACTTCCCACGGTTGGGGTACGACGCAGGATGGACACCGAGCATACAGATCATTTCTGATCAAAAAGTGTTGTCTGTTTATTCCTGGTGCTCCTTTTGTCTAACTTTTCCACTTTTTTGGTACCCTAGTAACTCTCTTTAAAGAGCAATTGCTTTCACTAAAAATGCTTAGAGATAAAAGGAAATAATCATCTGGATACAGAGATCTTTGCAAGGCAGCTGATCAGCCTGCAAAACCACTGGCCGGCAGACACTTGAGCAGACACCTTTGCACTGATGAGTGCAAAACCACTGGTCAGCAGACAGTCGAGCATGGAGACACGTCCAGGGGACTTTGGAGGTTCAAGCCTCAGCCATTGGCAGCTCTCTTGTTGGAGTAACAACCCTCAACATTCAAACCGCATTTTTGCCTGATGAGGACCTTCGGATGCTCAACACTGCATGCTTGACCTTTCCCCAACACATTTGTAAAATATTTTGCAAAAATAAGAGAAAATGACACAAGAAAATTCATGAGAGTTGCTCCTGAGCAGCATGAACAGCCCCATCCCTCCAGCTGGAGGTGGGACAGGGGATGGCACAAACCTGCATCCCAGCACCAGAGGGCTCCGGTCAGGGAAAGGGAAAAGCAGGAGATAGTGACAGATTAGAAAGTCTTTGTTTTTAATTACAAGAGAGGAGCAACTGTTGACAGACCAGGTTTGTTCTTGCACAAGCAGCTGAGGGCAAAGTGTTGTTCTTCCCTTATCTTGTATAAACTACAGATTGCTCTCAGGAAACACACAGCTGTTTATAAATGCACAATCACAGCAGTTCCTTCCAGCCAACCTCTGCTATGCTGCCAACTCCCTCCCACCCAAGCCCTTGTATAATAATCCGATATTAAAAAAAGTTATCAGTTTGCAATAATTCAAGAACAGTCTCCCAAACCTCTGGTTAAATCCTGGCCCTGCAACCAGTGGCCGTTCACGCTTCTCATGTGAGCGCATCGCCGTTATCCTATATTGCCGTGGTACGTTGGGCCACAATGTACACCCCGAGGCAGATGGGGGCCTGTCTGTTCCTTGTTTCCTATGCAGAAATATTTAATTTCTCAGTGCTGGTCTTTGTCCGGGTGCCCATTGCCTGCTTTCACATGCCACGTCCACCACCAGTATGGCAACAGCGATAGGGTTCAGTTATTTGGCCAGAGACCTCCCCCAGAAGATTGATCACTTTATTTTCTGACTTGTCTAATTTTAATCCAGTCTGGACATCACCATGAGGTCCATCATACCCACCCATGTCCTCAAGGAGAAAGAAGAGCGCTTCAGGGTACCTTTTCCTTGTGTTTAAGCAGGCTGGAGATAAAAATCCATGTTTTTAGAGCCAACATAGTTACACTCGTTACTGAAAACTCCTTTGATCATTCATTAATCTCTGCAAATTCAGATGCTGATTAGCAAAGGGTTTGTTCAGCAGTGAGCGAACTAACCCAGGCCACAAACCACTCCTTAATCTACGCTTCACGGAGATTGATTTAATTTTCTGTGACTGCCTGACAATTCACTCCCTCATTAATTTAAATGCTATCAAATCAGCGACAGTGAGGTGGAAAGCAGATGGTAGAGACATTCAGAGGAAAACATTACCCAGTCCAAAACTGTCCTCGTAAAATATTGGAGGAAAAATTAATAGTTATTAACAGGACTGTGGGCAGGATCTGCAGAACCACAAAGCAACATATGTAGCGACACTTTGGATGCATAAGACTTTCTTCAAAGCAAGAATCCAAATTAATGCAAGAGAAGACTTTAAAAACAAAAGCTACACCCCACAGCTCGCTGCAGTCCAGACACTTTGGCCGTGTTGGACAAGGAAGGGGAGCGGGACGCTCCCAGGACTGTGCTCCAGGTTTGTCTTAGCCTGAAAGGAGCATCCCGTGAGCCTGGCCACCCCTCCCAGGCTCAGCCAGCACTGCAGCTTGCGACAGGGCTGTGAGGTGCTCTCTACCCACCCCACAAAGGGGGGTACCACAAAGCTCGGCAAGGTTTTCATTCGGCTGGATATGGACAGCTCAACTCATCACCCTACTTCCAGCTAACAAGAGAGAAGGGCCTCATTTCCTTCCTGCCACCAATTTGGTTTAACAATAAAAAATTCCAGAGGAACGTGAACTTTGGGGGTGCCCACTCCACTTCTGTTGGTGTTCAAACTGTGCTTCGTGGTTTGCTGAAATGCCAGCTGCCCAAGGGGTTTGTCGCTTATGGGCTCTAACCCAATCAAAGTGTTCCCAACAAATAATATACAAAGTATGTTTATAGTTTAAGAAAGAAAGAAAGAAAAAAGAAAAAGAAAGAAAGAGAAGAGTGTCCTATCAACTAGAGACATACAGTGAAATTCCCAGCAAGACAGCATAAACCTTAAACTTGCACCAGAGGCAGAAGTGCCTGCAGTCTTTTGCTCCAAGATCAAGATGCCTTTTAATTAAGTGCTTGTGCAGACCTTTTAAAGATATAAAATAAGCACTAACACATTATTGCTCCATATTTAAGCAAGGAGCACGTGCAGCACCATGGAAACCTTTGGAGGCAGGCCTGGCTGCTTGGGGAAGACGTTTTCTGAAGCGACTGCTTCTTCGGTTTGGAGGTATTTGCATGTAGGCAGATGACAGGACTCACAATTGCAACACTCTTCCACCTCAAGCGCTCACAGCAATGCGAGCCAGAGACTTAAAGCCAGCCCTCCAGAAGAGCCAGGCCAGAATAAACACAAAACACCCATCACACAGGGCTCTTTTCCAGTAGGTTTGTGCTTTTCAGCTTAAAAATAGTTTATTCCCACCCAAGATGAATGTAAAGTAAGATACTAAGAGGGCAGAAATATTTAAAGGAATTTTAAATATGCTTCCAAAAGGATCTATAGCACAGCAGACAGATCACCCGTTGGTTTTCTTCAATACCATTAAGAATTCAGGGAAGTGGCACTAAAAATGAAACACTTGGTGTAAAGATACTCCTCAACAGGCTGCATTCCTACAAAAAGAAATGCAGCCAGCCCTGGTCTGCAGCCAGAACCAGGGCAAAACAGCACAGGAAAGGGAGCTAGTGAAAAATTATTTTAAAGAAACATAAATAAGTCTTTAGAGCCCTACTATACACAGAACGAGAGAAGCCTTCAGGCTTTGGTCAAACTGAATGTAGAAATGCATTCTCTACGTGCATCCTTTATCTGAAAGAATTGACCATTTCTGGATTTGGATCTGCAGCCCTAAATGTGATGATTAGATCATTTGGAGGGACCTACACTGCAGAAGATTAAACATTC
>NW_009218027.1:28538-36572 GCF_000690835.1 Fulmarus glacialis | reverse complement strand
GGATTACAAAGCCAAGCCTAAATTAGCAGAGCTTATGAGTTCAACTGCAAACAAGAGAGGTGCTGGAGGGAAACTTCCAGCAGAATAATGTATTTGCTCATTATGCCTTTGCATAATCTCAACTTTCTTTGCACAGCTATGGAACGAACAAATACCCACAAAGAGGAGAAACTTGGCAAGCCTCAAACTCTCTCAAGCACAAACCAGACAGTAATAAAAGCTTTGATCACATCCCTGTGCTGTAGAAAGTCCTTCCTTCCCTTCTATGGTCAATCTGGGAATACTTAGGCATGGAAACAGACAGCCACACAACCCACTTTGCTGCATCTACTTATCAAATCAGCCTTATCCTCCAGGTGCAAAACCATTTCCCAACAAAACGCAGCGCTGTGGCACCTGCCAGAGCCCTGGGAAGCACACACCACATGTTAGTCAGCCCCTGCACCAAGACACTCTTCCTGCACCACTCAGCCACACCGCACATGCCACGCCAGCTCCATGCCCTGCTGGTGGTACACAGGGACGTCCTCCCTGTCCTGCAGTCCCACCACCCCTTTACCAGCTTTCATCTGCTTCCTCAGCCATTGCTTTGCAGCAAGTAGAGCTCTCTTTTCCTGACCCAGCAAAACACTTTTAAGCAAGCAATTAAAAGTTAACAGAAATTAGAGCCTGCACTTTAATATTAAAGCATTGGATAGGACACAACAGATGTCCCTCTGGACAGTGGGTTGGTTTTTTTTATGTCTGTCCATGATATTCTTGCTCACTTGATCCTGACCACAGCCCTCAGCTTGCACAGGTGATGGGCTCCTAGGGATCCAGGAATTCAGTGCCTGGCCACCAAATATGAATTACTGAACTGATTTACCTAGTGTTAAGGCTGAGAGCATGCAGAAGAGATCTACCAGCTACCCTGGCCACCTTGGGCCAGGGTAGCTCTGCAGGGGCCTCAGCCCCACTCCTCTCCAGCTCGCCGGGCTGCGGCATGGGAAAGCACCCTGCATGAGGTGGCTGGGGTTGTCCTCCATGAGCCTACAGCAGGTTAAACCTGGGAAAGGTTTCTTGTTCCCATTGGGAAGCATCAAATACCAACTCTGAGATGCGTCATTGGCACGAGGGCTGAGGCCGAGATCCTCAACACCTCCATGCCCTACATGAGCTGCATCCAGTCTCTTGTACAGCCTAGTTTTTCCTCCACCTCTGTGTATAAAGAATAGCAAAGTTACAGAGCTGAAGCTGTCACTTTTAAAACTATGAAACACATGTTGCACCTTCAAAATTTCTGTAGCCACCAGGCGTGGGACACCCACAGCCCGCGAAGCTGAGACCCAACCCCAAAAGGACATAGCCCTGTCTGAAGCACCCACATCACCATCCCCAGGGCAGAAACCCACCCCACGGAGAGCTCAGCAGTGACCAACCAAGCCACACATAATAAATCCCCATGATGATTTGCAGAAGATGAGGAAGGACAAATTAAAAAAAAAAAAAAAAAGGCAAGGAATTCTCTCTCCCTTTTGTGGGGAGGGACGGATCCAGGTTAAGAAAACTCTGACCACGACAACTATCTGGGGAAAGGCATTCCACTGAACTGGTTAGGCAAGGGGCTGCGGGAGGACGGCTCGCTCAGGGGCATGAAAAGAAGGTATGTACAGGGGGAGGGGGACAAGCTGCTCCATCACTCAGGACAGCAGTCCTGCTCCTGCCAGTGAGGTCCCCGGAGCCCTGGACGCACCGCTGGGATGGTGACAAGAGACCAGGAGACTTCCAGACTCTGCAAGGCCCTCAAATAACACTTTTATCAGGATGCTGCCTGGTGAAGTCCATAGCCCAAAGCAGCTTCATTTGGATCCAGACTAGTATCTCTTAGCATCAGTGAGCAGTTTAAAGGACTTCTGAGGGATGGTGAAGGAAAGCAGTTTTGCACCTGGGACAGCAGGCTGACAGCGCGCCGCGAGGGCTCCAGGGCAATGCAGGGGTTATTGCACTGCCACACGCTTGTTCCTAGAGAGAGGTCCCCAGACCTCTCCTCCCCATAGCTCCAGGGCATTTAATGGGGGAGGGGAGGATCATATAACATCACCTGGTTTCTAGCACTGCAGGAGACAGCCTTTGAGACCAGTGTTGCTCTTGAATGCGGGGAGTTGGCCACCACCCCACCAAAGACCCCAGAGTTGCTGGTTACATCCTTGGTCAGGGAAGAGGCTGGGGACCACCTTATTTGGTGAAGCCTAACAAATGGCAGGCGGCCCACAAGGAGACACATTCAGCTTACCTTCCTGGCCATCCGCAGCTCCTTCCCACGCCAGGGCCATGGCAGAGACTAAACGTTCTCTGCACCCACAGGGACCACCAGCCCCTCGCTCCAGCTATGCAAAAAGGCAGATCTCTGCTGGGATTTCCCAGCCTGTCTGTGGTTAACGCCTTGGGAGAGGAAGGGGCACAGCCGGCAGCCTCACAGACGGGCCACCCAGGACATTGTGAAAGAGCCGGTCACAAGGCACACGACCAGGGAAGGCTGCTGACTGTCTAATGTTACACCAGACCCACAAACCCTCTTCCTGTCCCTGACAGGTCTTTTCATCCCAAGGTAGTGCTGATCACTGGTTTCTCTTACCTCTTTCTTACATGGGACAGAGGAAGAATATTTCTTCCTTAAAAACAAGAGCGTGAGAACTGCAAGGTCTCAGCTCAGCAAGAGACAGAGCTGTAACTCAGAAGAGAGAGGTTCCTTTGTAATGCAACCTTCTCCTCCAGCTCTCTCCCCAGATAGTTGCTTTTTCAAGGCAACAAACACAACTGATGGGTGTTCAGGAGAGCAGGACCCATGCTCATTTTCCAGCCCACCGGTGGGACAGTTTCTTCAGGCACTGTTCTGAACACTGTAGCTCCTTCCCCACTGCCAGCTCTGTTGTGAACAAGCAACTGTACCCCCCAAAATTAAATAATTTTTAAAAAAATCACAACCCTCACCAACACAACTCTTGGGATCAAGGATGTATATCTTTAAAGCTGAAAGTTTCACTTTTCAGCCATAAGTTGCAAGAAGGTGCAGAGCTTATTTTGAATGCTGATTGGGATTGCCTTGAAGTCCACGGAAGGACAATTGCTTTAAATAAACCAGTCTTAATTGCTTTGCACCTATTTAAATCTCACATGGTGGTACATTTTGGAGAAAAGCTGGCCTTGCTCTTTTCCTAAGACAAATCTAATAATAAAAAGCACTCTGCCTTGATCTCACCGTTCATCTCCCAGGGCCCCTCTGTTACTGCTACATTCCTTTGTGTTTATCTGCCCTCTTCAACTCTGTGCTGCAATCAGCTGCGTGCGGCACCTCGTGTCTAGAAGTGACATGGCTGAGGTTACAGGAGAGACAGGTGCAAGGGGAGCTCTTGCCCCGAAGCTATCCAAAGGAAAAGAGAAGCTGGAGGGGAAGAGGGTTGTAAGGTATTTCAGATTAAAGCCGACAAACAGCAAACACCTTGCCCCAGGCTACACATTCTCTGCCAATGCAAGCTGCAGCGGCTGCGAGCCCCAGAAACAGCAAAGCAAACACGGACTTCTCTGCAAGGGGGAGTTGTCACCTGTCAAGGATGTTTGCAAATTTATAGGGAGGTGGTGGTGGTAAGGGGAGTAAAAAGAGCTTTCCTCCTTTTAAAAGACAGGCTGTTTGCACAGGTTTGCGATGCATATTTTGCTTTGTAAAGGCTTTTGTGCAGCACTCAACTGAGCGAAGGTGCTGTCTTCCACTGAAGACAAACTGGAACATTTATTAATGTACATACATTAATGTACTCTGAGCCGCTGCCTTACTGTAAGGGTGAGGATGGGATGGAATTTCCCTGCTCCCCCTTTGGCTTGTCATATCTGTGAAAAACACTTCTTAAAGAAGTCACCGTGCAGCTCAGCCTCTTCAGAAATGCCTCCTGCAAGGCTGGAATTCAACCCATCATAAGAAGAAGTAACTGCACAGCAAAAGGTGCCTGCCCTCCTCTCCTGCCCCAGTGCTCGCTTCAGCAGTGCTCAGAGAGGACGAGAGGAAGGGGTTTTCCACTGATGTTTCACTGCACCACAGACGGGAGAGGGAGACTCTGAACAAGGGCCTCAAGTGAGCCTGCCAGCTACCACAGTGCTCTGCAGACAGCTCAGAGGAACTGGAGATGGGGAGGCTTTGCTAGCACTCAGTGCAGCAAGTCCAGGTTTGGGCATGGAAGGAGCAAAGTTTCTGCTGATGACCTTCAAACTGTTGGGGGTTGTTTTTTTAAGAGGACATAGTTAGTTCAAACAGAACATTACCACCTATCTTGAAACGTAGGAGCCCCTCTAAACATGGAGAAACTTTTGGACTAGCTATTGAGGAGACACCATTTTACTGGAGCTGTGCCACAGTGTTGGAAAAAGCTGAGAAGTGGCCTTTCAGATCCAGATGCTGATTGAAGGCTTGCACGCCATCCCCCCGCACCCAACCTGAATGCAGAATCAAAAGATAACCAGACTTGACATCAGTCACTTCTCCTTGTGCACTCAGAGTAGCTTCACCACATTAGCTGAGCAGATACCCAACCTCAAAGTGGCCTTTTTACCCGTTGCAGTCTTGTAAGGAAAGAGGAGAGCACCGCAGTCTCCCCAGCAGTCAGACCAGAGAGGCAGTAACAGGTCAAACCTTCTGGCACCGGGGACTGCAACCAGCATGACCTGGGAGCTCTTTCTTTGCAGATGCGATCCTCCAGGTTACAAACACTGCCAGGCAGACTGCCAACACAGCTTGGTTGAGCACGTTAAAAATGGTGGTTGATTAGCCAGGGAATTAACTGACATGGTTTCTCAGGATGGAAACACAGAGGAACAAGAAAATTTACAGACACCAACACAAGTTTCAAACCACATATGATTTTTACACCAAAGTATGCAAAACCCAGGAAGAACAGAAACAGGACACAAACAGCTCAAACTCCTGAAATATCTCCTGCTCCAGCCTACAAGAATAGCACCTGGCTTCTTCACCAGAGCTATTGCTAAGAAAGAGCTGGTCAGTGTGTGCCAAAGGCAATGAACTAACAACCACCAGTGCCTCATCTGCATTCCAGTCTCGAGCCATACTGGTGAGACACCCATGACCAAGACTTGTTACAAACACTCTCTGGCTTTGCCTACCTAGAGACACAGGAGGCAAAAAACACAACCATGGTCTGAAACCAAGTTTTTGTTCATACCTGACTTTCAAGAAAAGAAAAACCAGTGAAGAACATTCTCAAGCCCCAGCCTTTGGTCATCAAAATTGCAACTGTGCCCAGAATATCAACTATTTTAACGCTGAGGCCACATAAACTAGCTTTAAGCAAGGAGAGAACAGAGACTGTTGAGCAGCCAGGCAAGTGCAAGAGACTCCTCAGCTCTTCTGCCTGTTTAACTGCCTCATCCCTCTCTCCTGCCATTGCTGCAGCAGGAGAGGAGGAGCAGGTAAGCAGTCAGCCTGCTCCCCATTGCAGCCCCAGCAAGGCACAGAGGAGCAATGCCTTTTCACAGGTCACACACCATGGAGTTTAGTCACACTGCTGTTCACCACCACCAGAGTCACTTGGCAGAGCCATGCTCCCAACCAGCTTCTGTGGTACAAACAGGCAAAGCGAGAAGGAATTTCCTTGGTCAGAGGCAGCGGCCACAGCTTCTCCACCAGGAGGGGGAAGATGGCCCCGGAGCAACGCAGCAAGACAAGCTCCTGCAAAAACTCCTCACCTGTCCCCAAAGGTTAAGGAAGTTCTTTTCACTACTCACCCACATTGGGTCATTCAGCTCCGTGTCCTGCACCCGGACACAGTCCATGCTGATCTCTATTTTGTTTGTAGGACCATTTTCAGATGGGCCATCGATGAAATTCAGATCGATTGGCTGAACCGAGCATATTGGCCTGAAAAGAACAGAGTAACACAGTTAAAATTGGCCACATTTTGTTTTCCTCCCCCCCTGCGCTAGGGTATCACCCAGGACTTAGGCATGTCCATGAACCAGTCTTAGGACAAATAAGTAATTACTAGTGAACAACTACCTCATCCCCTGCTATGCTAACAGCAGCCCCTGAACAGGAGAGGGCCTGGAGGGACATTTCACTTGCCTGACCAGAAAAATGAGGTAAGAGCACAGGAGTTAAATCACAAAGACAGAATTCATGGAGGATTTATAGCAGTAACTGTCCCAGCATCAGTCATGGCAAGTCAGGAATGGGAACAGAGTCAATTTTATTTCCTTCAACGGACCTGACAGAGTGAACTCTGCACCATCCCCACCTTCTCTCCCTCCCTGGCATCAGCAAAGAAGGAAAACATAAAGCCTGGACATAGAGTAACGACCCCATTTCCTTAGGAGAAAATGCCAGCCATCCACCTTAAGTGACCATGTGGTGGAAAGCAATCAGCTTAGCAACCAAAGGTCTTGAAGAGAGTCAGTGTCACTGGTCATCTCTGCATCTGTTCCCCATAGCCTAGATAAAGAACCTCTTGAGAGCTCAAGAGCTGTCAGTCATCACAGACTCATACCCACATCTTCTAATCAACAGGTACAGAAGACTCTAAAACCCCCAGCATCCATCCCCTGAGTAACCTAATTACAGAGGCATCCTGTCCCAAAATGCCTTCTTCCACAGGCTCCACGTAAGGACTACTTACTGTTCCAGGAAATCCCAGATATGCTGGAGCACCTCTGGGCTGAGGAATTCCCGGGGCTGCGAGCCGTGGGACATGGCCGATCTGTAGTAACTCTCCTTCCAGGAGAAGTGGCTCGGAGTTTCTACAAACCTTAAAAAACAAAAGCAAAAAAAAAAAAAAAAAAAACAAAACACCACAAACAAAAAAACAACAAACACCAAAGAAAAGAAAGAAAGAAAGAAAAAAAAAGAAAAACACACACACAAAGATATGTTGAATGCATGAGCCCAACTCGATGAAAACCCATAAATAGAAGCTATTGTGTGAAAAAGTAGACACACTGAATGCCTGGAACATTCACAGCTGTACAACACACATTCCACGCTGCTGCAGATGCTGTATTTAGACGGGAGAGAATTTGGCCACCCTTCCCAATAAGCTAAATACCCCTCAGAGTCCACTAGGATGCTGCGTCATAAGAATCCCAGAGGAAAAAAAAAGCCACCTTCCATTTTATCTCCAAATAATCAACTTTCCATATAAAGCAGGTAGTCCTTGCAGCAGGTGAAGCACCTAAGTGGTGTGCGATTCCACTCTCCCTGGCTGGTTGACTCTAAATTGCATGCCCTTGGATGATTTAGGTGACTTGTCCTACACCCAGCCACTGTAGCTGAGGTCTTGGACTAAAATAAGTGTTATTTTAAAAAAATTGAATAATAATAATTTAAAAAAAAAAAAAATCTTCTTTTTGCTTTATTTTCTACGAAAATAAGTTCCATCACATCAGATTATATCTGCTTGTCTACTGCCTTCTCACCTCCGATAATTTTTGAGCCTGACCGGCGATTTCTGCCAGATCTGCTAATTACCTTGGCCATTTTTATCCCCTTAAGCTCCCACAAGCCTCACAGAAATAGGTGGGCCCAAGAGGAGCAGTGACGAAGCCAGAGCACTCGCGCTTTCCACAGCTGCACATTCTCATCCCACTGGCCAATTTCTAAATTCAAACACAGCAGCTTTTACACCCGTGTCAAAATACTCAACGGCTGCAGGGATGTAAGGGGGGGCGGGAGGAATTTCTCGAGTATATTTGCAGTTGACAAAAACTCTAGGTTCAACTTAATGAGGGTACGAGGCAGGTGACCGCCTTTCCTGCTACAAGGATGGGGGCAGCCTGCAAAATTTTCATATAGAAGAGTTGTTTCAGCACAATGCAAGTGAATGGCCGTGCTCCCTGCCAGGGGAACAGCTATGGCACGAGCCAAGGTTATAAATGGATTCCAAAAAGAATCGGACTAACATTTGGTTTGGCACATTTTGGTGCTGTTTAACACAATGGTCTAAACAAATTGCATGGAAGACCAATTTATTAAGCTGCCAAAATTAAGAAAGA
>NW_009218027.1:22999-28522 GCF_000690835.1 Fulmarus glacialis | reverse complement strand
GTTTCAGAGGGAGGATTACACTACAGTTGTCCTTTTCCTCTACTTTTTCCTGAAGCATCTGTTTCTGGCTGCTGTCAGAGAGGGATCTAGCTCTCTTTACTGAATTTTTATGGCCTCTTATGTTTTGTGGATGACTCTGGTCTGCAAAAAGCAGGGCTTTCCTCACCTCTGCTGCCCACAGAACCGCATGCTCTCTGAAAGGAGCAGACAGTTTTCCTAAGCTAACGGAAATCAGAGTGGTTTTGGCCCCCAGAGCCATAGCTGAGCACGCCTTAAAATAGGTGAAAGTATCACTTCAGTTGCTCATCCTTTCGTGATTAACCAAAAAAACCAACATCCTTTAGAAGTTTATGAACAGCCGGAGACAAATACAGAATTCAGAAGTGTCATAGCTAATAGCTCTGTCTCACAGATGTGAGCACATACCCACACTACATGTGAACAAATAATCACAAATCCTCCAAGAAGAGCAGTTATCCCACAAAGTACCAGAAATTACTCCTTTCAAGCTTTCAGTCTGGCAAGGCACTTTCAAGAGTGCCGTATTGAAACCCAGAACAGAACTGGCCTAAAGCCTGCTATACAAGCTGGAACCAATGCCACGACAAGCTTTGGAGGAGAGCAATGGGGAGTGCATGCTCCCCAACCCACTCTGCCACTAAACCCACAGACCCCAGGCAGCCGGTCCCGACCTCCCAGGAACGGGCAGAGAAACCCCACAGTGGGTTCTCACAAACCACCAAAGCGCTCGCTTTTAACAGTTATTTGCCATTTATCACAACTGCCCTTGATTTAAGCCCTAAAACCCACTTTTTAGGAGTTCAGTGCAAAGGTAGCGACAACAACCATCCACATCAGCTCGTCACTATGTGTACAGGAACCATCTTTACCAAAAAGAGTTATTACAAAACAGACCTTCCTCAGAGACCTTCACTTTTCCTTCAAAAAGTCTCAGTGCAATGAGGTTTCTGCATGCCATGACAAGCCCCAGCTTTGGTTCACAGCTGCACAAAGTCCTAGGTCTCAAGAAGGCAAAGCAAGCAGTTTAGCTCTGCCTGCTCTGGCCCTTGTGGTCCCATTCAGCAGCAAAGCAGAAGTTGCTTCACATAAACCTACCCCGACCAAGCACTCTTCACAGTGCCCACAGCCTGCAGCGCAGGAGAGGAAGGAGGTATAGCTGCACAGACTGATAAAGCCAGGTTTGTTATTCTACACCTCTGAAGCTAACAGAGCTGTTGGAAAGAGTCACACCAGTTAAGGACACAACCAGTGCATCTCTGTACTAAATACAACTCCAAATTTCTCCAGAGAGAGGCATTTTCCAGCTGCATCATCTTTATCCCTGTACCCAACCAAGCTCCTGGCTTACTGTTTCTAAGAAAAGCATTATCAGATTTCACCTGATGGCCAAAAAAGCACATTTCCCTATACCAAGCAAAAGAAGTTCCCTGGTTAATGCTTTCACAGAAGCAAAATTTGAAAGACTCCTTCAACACCTTTACTACCCATACAGCTCTATTTCCAAAGGAGGCTGCAGGATTAGGTGGCCAACCTTGACAAGGCACCTGTGAGAAGGCTACAGCATTACAGAGATGGTGAGCATCGCTTTTTACTTAGTTTGGTGCATCCTGCTCTCAGGTGGGAAAGAGCTGTCAAGCTGCAAGAAAACCAACTTCAGTACAGCACAAAGCTGCATGCAAGCTAAACTGTCTCCTTCCCTGTGCTCTTAGTAAAATCTAAACTTAGTGCCTTTTTCCTTAACAAACAGCCTTCAAAATAGAGGAGCAGCCTCTGCCTACTGAACAGCATTCCTAAGTACCCAAATTTGCTCTTCCACAAGAAAATAACAGTTAAAGCCTACACAAGATCTATACATAAATTTCACTACTCTATTTAATTGTCTTTTCCCACATCAGCAAGTGCTCTACCTTCAGTAAAATAATCCCCAGGTGCCTAAAGTTAATCACAAGATAGCAGGAGTTTGCATTGTTCAAATTGCTCCTACCAGCTGCTTTTTTTATTAACAGACATTTAAACAATATCCCTTTTACCCACAACCACTCATCCTAAAGTGCATCACTGGAGATAACACAACCTGTTATACCAAACTACTGACGACAACAGGACAAAGCATGGTAGTAAGTCTTGTCTAGCTTGCCCTCTGCTTTAAGTCTACAAGCTAATTCCTTACATTAACTGCTGAAATAGTTGGCAGGCAGCTTGCCACAAGCAGAGAGCACTAACTGCACCAGATTGGAACTACAGAGGGATTTACAGCCCCCATCAAACTGCAAGCTGAATAGGACATTGCACCCACAAGCCCCTCCTTTAAAAACCACCAGATTATTAATTAACAGAAATAGCAGGTTAAATCTTCTCTGAGAAGCAGCACCTCACCAAGAGCACAGGGTTTCCTGGCGCAGTGCTGGGACACTGCTCCGCAACTACTGAATCCCAGGACAAGTTTCAGCCAGCAATGCACTCCCACTGAGGTCTAGCTCAGCTCCATCCTATTTATTTTGCTGAAGCAAGAGCAGCCCAGATTCCAGGTGAAAGCACTTTTTCAGATTCACTCTGTGGGCTGAAGCCTTGTGCACACTGATTGTTCTGCTGCCTCCTGATCATTTCCCCAGAAGTGCTGTTACAGCCCACTCGAGTGGGACTGCATCCCAGCTGATTCAGTTTGCCATCACACTGATGAGTGAGATCTCTACAAAATACGGCAGTGGGAGCAATATGCCCCTCTAGCTGTACCCACACAGCACTCAATTTCAGAGTCTCCCAGAAGGCCGGGAATGTTAAACTTCACAAAAAAAAAAAAAATCAAACCAAAACTCCCCCCACCAAAAACCAGCAACCAAACAAAAAAGCCCTGGCAAGCACAGTATGTGCCTTTCATAAGCCTTAGCCCATCTGCTCTGCTGTTGCCTTTCCCTGGAGCCGAGGATCCCAACACAGGTGGAAGTGAAGCCCTGACTGCTTGGCCCAGCACAACATAAACCGGTGGCAAACCAGAATGAAGACAAGACATTTCTGCTCCCACTACCTCGCTCTAAGCACTTGTTTCCACTCTTCACCACATTTTCCCCCTTCCTACCTTCACATTAAAGAAAAGCAACAAAACAAACCAAAAAAAACCAAACCACTTTCCACACCAGAAAACAATAGCAGAACACTATTAAACTCAATTATTGCAACGCAGCAACACTTCCATCACCCAAAATGCCACCTTTCACTGCAAACAACCTTCCTTAGAAAGGGCTAAACCCATAACTCCAAGGCTTGACTTACCGCTGGGGCAAAGACACAAGCTCCTGAGGAAAGCAAGACCGAGGTTTGATACAGAGCATGCACAGCCCCTCCTCTGTAGCTTTAACCTTAAAGGCAGATGCCACCTGCTTTCACTGATATAGGGTTGGATCTGATGCAGGGTGCAGCTCAAGCACCACTGGGGCACATGTGTGAGTCCAGCAACCTCCTTCCAAAAAGTAAGAAAGACTGTTGCAACCAAGAGATAGCATGGTTTTCCCTGGTTTTTCATCTACAACAGGCTTGGAGCTTCAACACTCTGAACTGCCCCTGGGTTAATAGTAGAGTTTATGGGGAAACCAGAAATTAATAAGGTATCTCAGTGAAGCTGCTGTGTTGGGTTTCAAGAGATCCAAGCACCTCCAGTTTTCTTTAGCTTCCCTTGGAAGCTGGAGCTTTGGGGTGGTTTGTGTTTCTCCTGCACAGTGTGCAAACTCTCGGAAACTATCAGTTTATAGATGCCAAACTTCATGACTCGATATTGGTGTAAAGCCACAGTGTAAAATCTTGTGAGAAGAAATCTTTCACAGTAGGGATGAGCAAAATTATTTGGAGCTTTTTTTTCTGCTTGTTGCCAAAGTTACAGGATGTTGCTTTCTGCTTCTCCCCACCAAATGTCTATCAGTGGTGTACAATTTTCTATCATTGGGTCTGTAGTCCTCAGTCAGTGGACAAGCAGATTGGGCCAGAGAAGTCTTTCTTTGTAAGCTACAGATTTTGCTGGTTTTTTTCACGAGATATATTCCTCTAAAGGACCTGTTAGCGGAGTACTTAGGAAACTTTGATGCAAAGAGAAGAACATCTACTCTTACGAGGAAAGCACTTCCACGTTATACAAATGAACCCAAAGAACAATTAATAATGTCTAAATAATGATATCTAATATGGCTTATTTTATTCATAGCTCTCAAAGTGCTCTACAAAGGAAGACACTGTAATTACTCCCATTTTACCTGTGAGAAAACTAAGGCACCAGGAGGTCACAGGATTACTCATCATTACTCAGCAAGCCAGTTGTGCAGCCAGAAATACAACCTTGGTCACCTGAGTCCCAGTATGGTGCTGCTCAAAAAGGAACTAGTGATTTTGGGTGTCTAGGTAGAGAAATTCAAAAAGGACTTAATTTCTTCAGGTAGAGTACACACTGTGCTTTCTAGAGCAAGAAACCCCCAAACTTCTTTTATCTTCAGGGACCAAAATGCTGATGCCCAGGAATGAAAATCAAGGCTGCAGAAATGCTGTGACCGGCTTTAAGCCACACTCAGAGTTCAGGGTGGAAGTAGAATTCAAACCCAGATGCCCAGACTGAAAATTAATCTATCTTCCTGACCGCTTACAGCAGTTAACCACTTAACAGCCCTTAATTCATGCACAGATTAATATATTAGCCCTCAACCGTCACGGGGTGTGGGCCAGATAGAGGAGTAAATCACAGAGCAGAGAAGTCAGCAGCCTCAGCTCCAGCTCCAGCAATCCCAATCCACGTGCTAGTCCCTGCCTTCTCCGGTCACACCTTGAAGTGCATCAAAAGCAACAGTAAACAAACGATTTAAAGTTCATGAGCATTACGCTTGATTGCCTGAATCTTGGTGTTAGTTGTATTTTTAGTTCTTGAGTGGGGAGGGGGCTCCTTTTCAGACCGCACCGTTAAAACTCGAGGAACTTGGCAGCCCTCGTCCTGCTGGAATTCCCCCCGCTCTGCATTTTAACACTGCAGTGATTTGTAGACATTGCTACCTAATGAAGCTCACAGCTGTGCGAGCGGAGAAGGAAGCGGAGTCTGGCAGCACGGGACAAGCGTGTGCCTGGCAGGCAGTGTCATCTGGAATTCCCCGAAGCGTGGAGCACGCTTGTCCCCCACGGCCGCATCAGCCAGCAAAGCACACCCTGGAAGCACCCGTTAGAGACCTAGAGAACCAAACAGGTTCATTGCCATAAATGGGGGGGGGAGGAGGGGGGAGCAAAAAGAAAGCCCATGGGTAGACAGGCAGGCTCTCACCCCCCTCAAAGAGGAGATTGCTGTTGAATTTCAGGGTTCTGTATTGCACCTCTATCTATGCCTCTTTCTGTGTTTACTTCATCAACAAGCAGGCCCCCTTCCCAGCATGAACTCCACTGTACTACGCATTTTCCCATTTCTTTCTCTGCCTCATGCCATATTCCAAGGTCTTGGCTCACAATAGCCTAAGAGAGACTGACTCCCATCCCGGCAGA
>NW_009218027.1:0-22968 GCF_000690835.1 Fulmarus glacialis | reverse complement strand
TGCTGAACTGCACTCTCAGGTATTTATTCTCCTTTAGATTTCCAGCCCAGCTTTCAGATTTAGCTTTTTAAAATCTGGACTTCCAGCAACTTCTTTAAATCCTTCAGATTTTCCTCCCGTATAACACTGCTTCTATGTGTTAGTCCTATAAAATATCTCTGGAAGAAGAGTGATGGATGCATGGGTTTGGAAGGGCAAATGTAAGGAACAGCAAACACCAACACACAGGATTTTTTTGAGATAGAATATAACTTTCACTCGTGGTTCAACTGTCCATTCTTTTTTCCCAGATCTGATCTGCAACCGTACTGACAAACATGTGGACAGCAGTATGGGTTATGGGGAGGGGCAGCTGAGAGAAAAGTGGTCCACTGGCACAGAGACGTGCATTAGAAAATGAAAGAAGCTAACTGCCAGAAGGGTGAACCCTGATCTCAGAAGTAGCCACCGACCAAGGAGATATGGGGAACACAAGAAGGAACCAGGAGTGACAGTGGCGAAGGGCTCTGTGACACTGCTGGTGGCCTACAGCACCCATTGAGGACAGCCTAGGGAGGACTATTAGCTTCTTCCTATTTTCTGGGCAAATTGCACTTGTATTGTGCACACCCTGTTTCAACTGTGAGATATATGATATTTAGAGGAATTAAAGCTATTCTGTCTCAGAGGAACGCTGATTGCATGGCTTATAAAAACTCTGTAACAGTGCATCCCGATCTCCCTGTGATTTACATTTCTTTTTTTGTAAACATACGTATGTGAGCAGAATGGAAAGGGGTAGGAAGGGATGGTTCGGCTTTCTGGTTGCTCTTTATTCGAGCCTTCAGTGTGCAGGCAAGACTGACCTATATCAAAGAAAGTGAAACTGGCTGCACAGAAAGATCCTCCTAATTCACTATGCTGAAAAACACAAGGGGGATTTTTTTCCTTTCATCATCTTCTTTCAGTTAGAGTCATCTTGAGTAAGACTATGCCCATAGTGGATGCAACATTTGCAGCTTTGTGGCGGCCCCTCAAAGCACTTTGTATCACTGCAGCCCTGGGCCCCATGCCAGTGCCCTGCTCCAGTGCTGGCAGCAGAGCTCCTTTGGGAGAAAAAGGCTCCCTCTGCATTCCCAGCGCTACCGTGCCGAGGGGTTCCCAGATTGGGCACTGCATGGCCTGCTCCCTGCAAACCACTGGGAATGGCTTCAGAACGCTATCAGCAACCCCCGCAGCCCGGGAATCCACTGCATCTCCTATCTACATCTCATCATATCTGCTATCTACATGTCATCATTATCAGCCCGACAACAGTGACCACTTCTACATAATAGAGGCATTTCTTTGTCCTCAGGGCTTCAGGCAGCTAATCACTCCACCGGCACTAGAGGAACTGTTCCCTAATTGTTGGAGCAAAGTCACCCCTAATTTTTTTTTTTTCCTCCAAGTATTCCTTCAGCATCTTGCGAACTTTCCCAGACCTCTCTCTTATCTCCCACTCAGCCTTGGCACCCCTTTCTCCACCCTCCCCTTCTTCTCGCCCATCCTTGGAAACTACCTCCTCACCCAGCCGCAGACATCCCCTCCCCTTCTGCTCAGCCCTGACACCCACTCCTTTTCTCAGCAGGGGCCGAGAGAATGAAGCTCTGGTCAAGGTGAAAGCACCGCCACAGCAATTCCTCCACATGCCCGCTGCAGTTGGTGCTTTCTAGTCTGGGTTACAGAGCCTTCATAACCTCCAGAAAACCTCAGGAGCCTGAGCAATCCGCATTGGGAAGCCCAGAGTTAGAGCGCAAGCCTGAGGCTCAGGACACCCAGCTCAACCCCTGGCCCCCGGGTGGCCTGTCCATCTTTGCCCTTTCACTCCTCCGGTCTAGCAGTGCCACCAAATTTGTAAAGCGCACAGAGACCTGTTGACCATCAGTACACCTCCAGGGAAACACGGTCCTGAGACTTTCCAAATTTAAGTAATAAAAGAAAATTTAAATCTCCATCCATTTTTAAAAAGCATTAAACCCAAAAACAATTAAAAATCAGATGCAATTGTATTATTTTGTAACTCACTTTTCCAGTCAATCCCTTCCCCAAACCTATTTGGTTAAAAGCAGCACCAATCTGGAGAGGGAGAAGTCAGAGCTGCCGGGCGGAGGTGAGAGCTTTTACTGCAGTAAGTGAGAAAGTCTTCTCAAAAGCAACATGAGCGGAAAATCCAGGCCCAGCCCTCAAAATTCAGAGGTATTTTTAAGCCAAGTCCAAAAGTAAGTATCGTAAGATAAACTTTACAGGCAAACTGTTCAGAAGCCACAAAACATTTTGAAGTCCGTTTAAAAAAAAAAAAAAAAAATCCCTTTGGTCTAAACAATAGAGATGATTTGCTCAGTTTTAGATACCCAGCTGAACATGCGTTTGGGTCTACCTTTCAAAGTTTACTGCAACACAAGACTTTTTGCAGTCAGCTAGCCAGCCCTGGTAGTTCTACAGCAGGACAAACGGAGCGATGCCTCCTCCCCTCGGTGCAGGAGAGGACGAGCGCAGATCTCTCCTGACAGGTCTCCTGCTTGGTCGGTGCTGTCTCCAGTCCCACTGCCCCACGCCATCCACTGCTGCCCAGCTGCAGCTACAATTAAAGACAACAGGGACCATCTTTTGTGCCTCCAGGGGGGACTGCCTAACCCAAAATCACCCCATGACCCACTCATCCACCATCAGTAATGGTTTGCAGCAGGTGCCTGGGGGCACCTCCAGAAGCCGCCAGGGAATAAGGAGACTCGGAGATCTCTGCTGTTGCGTTCTGCTGCACAGTATGGGGAGACCCCTCATCTTTTCTGGAGGAGGAGGGGGAAAAAGGCAGGTGGTTAAATGCTCAAAGCAGCCTAAACCCGCTAACCATATCCTTTCCAGTTATCCAGATCTCTGCAGCATCAGGGAACATTAAAAGAAAAGAAAGCAGCAGCCCCAGAAATGAGAGCAGGCGAGGTCATTTTCAAGAGATGACAGTCATGACAAAATACAGCTATTACAGGCCTTCATCACTACCATCACGACTCTTCTGTAGTGATTTTAGGTATGTAGTAAGGAAAATTGAAAAGTTCTGAAGAGGCGATGGCCAGAAATCTGACCTTCCTGAGGCTTGCTGAATCAAATTCCCCCTTCCGAGCTTTGCTCATCGGTATTTTTCCTGTGAGCACAACATTTACCCAATAACAATTTCTACAGCAGTTCATTGCTATTCATTTTTTACAAGGAGCTTGCTTTCAGTATTTCCCCCAGGAAATGAGGAGGCCTGGGTTTTCCTTCTTTTAACTATTGTCTGCTGAAATTTTGCAGTGTTGAGTGCAACCAGCATCTCTCAAGTTTCACTAGTCTACCTCCATCACACCAATACAGAGACCACAACACAGAATGAGAAATTACTTTATTTATTACAGATGGTGAAATAATTCAGCCAAGCACATCAGAGCTTCAGAAGGGCAGTGTGGGTGTCAGGAACCGGCTCTTATTAGATACTACAAGGCTCTGAAAGAGGCCAGAGCTGGGGGGAGGGAGGGGAAAAGGCACCAACAGAAAAGTTCCACTTGCAGCCAGGGTATAGCAGCAAGGAAAGACCTCGGCTACATCCACACCGCTGGTCTGGCCTGGATTCAAGGTCTGGTTTGTGTATTATCCCTTATCTCCATGCAAGCACGTTTTTCAGACATGGCCCTGGCCTGAGCTCTGGGCTGTCTGGAGAGGAAATGACTCTGAGATCTGTTGAGCCCAACCTCTCATTTTACGTAGCGTGGACAAGTTAGGCATGGTCTAGGCTGAGTTTCCTACAGTCCAGTCCACCACTAAATGTCCTGAGCTCATCTCTTCCTAAGGACTGCGTGCCACCAGAGCAAGTGCCAGCTGCAGGCAGCACATCACCAAGCAAACCTGAGAGAACCCCCCATATGATGGGCACGAGCACAGCAGGTCCCCCAAACCAGGGACACACACTGTGCTGCGTAGCTGCCAGGAGACCTCTTTGGGTTCCTGACTGGCTTGCTTGTAAACACAGTAAAAATGAGATTATGTGACGCAAAGAGTAACTGTTACAGGCTAGGGAGCAAAGCCAGAGCAGTATTTCTCCCAAAGAATAACAGGATTAAACCAGAAAAAAACCCAACGCATTAGTTTGTATCTATTTTAAAAGACACGGTCAGAACCCAACAACATCTCATACGCAATGCTCATGCCTGCAGAGATGAAATCGGGCTCAGTGCTTCTCCCAGGGAATGCAGGGATGAAGCATCATCCGAGGAACACTCACACTGCTGATTTACATGCTCCAGACCATGGCATACAGATAGCACCCTGTTGACCAGATAAGAGGTCATTTCAAGCACAGTATTCTCTACTTAGTGGCAGATACACGTAGAGTTATAGTGTATGGGGACTGACGCAGTGATTCTACTATTAGATATGGTGCATTTACATGGAGTCCTTCCAAGGCAGCTCCACAAAGGTGTGACCACTCAGTGCAGCTGCTCCTGACCACGAGATGTGTGTGCCTCATTCAGCCTGTTGCTCTGAGGCTTAGCGGAGAAAGAGGAGACTTTTGTAGCATGCGAGCGTGGACTTTGGAAAACCAGGTAAGCCCAGCTCAAATCTCCAGGTGTCTGACTGCCCTCCATGTCCCTGGGATGAAGATGCTGGGTGTAGATTTGTGGGTCAGGACTGAGGTGCTCAGGGGGCTGTGCTCTCAGATCTGGTCTTGGCAATGGGCTGAATTGAACACCTGTACTCACCTGCCTGCACCAAACACCATTTCTGGGGTGTTTCCAGCCAGCAGGAGAGAGGGTAAGGGGCTTCTGCCTCTCTTCTCCCTGGTAAGGAAGTTTCAATCCCCTCCAAACCTTTCCTGAGCACTGATGCCATCCAGAGACAAACAAAATGAGAAATGCAGGATTCAGCTCCCTCCCACCTCTGCTACAACTGCATCCACTGAACTGAGTGTGCTTTTCTGGACCAAACCAACAGGAATACCCAGGCTCCGTGGCATGGCAGAGGTGCACACAGCATGGGCTTTTCTGGCTGTGCTTGCAGTCCCAATTACTCGTGCTGGGGTTGCAGCCCTGCAGCATGCTCTGAGCTGTTTAAAGCCTGGCACAGGTTTCCTGCAAGCAGCCTTTTCCCTGCTTGTGCCACATCACCATCAGTAGCATTAAGGGCATATGTTCCCCAGGACACTAACACACTCTGCCAAGAACAGAATTTCTTTTAAATTTGCTGATATTTAAGCCTTTTTGATGTGTGAAGGAATCAGATCCTCTCTCTACCGGGGTATTCCCAGCAGCTCCTGGGGTTTGTCTGTCCAAGTGCTTGGTGTGCTGCAGCTCTGACCCTGCGGCAGGCGCTGGGCACCCCTGCACACTGAGCAGCAGGTGCCAAGTTGCTGCTCTCCCAGTTTATATAGGACAGGCATTCCCCAAATTTGGCTGCTGTGCGGAGGCAGCAGGGAAAGGCTGGCGAGGGGACATCCCCACACAGGTCTCAACATGGCCCCCCACCAGGAAGAAGCAAAGCAAGAGAAATCACGCAGCCCACACTGATTTTCAGCCCTGGGATACTATACATGGCAGGGCATTTAGTTATATAAATATAGTCAGAGAGGAGAAGGACAGCTTCTCCAGACAGAGAACATGAAATACGTGATTCTTTTTTAGGACAGGAAGGTCTCAGACTGTCTGCTGCAAAAGACTTGTGACATTTTGAGTTGAGCCAGGTAAGACTCTTGGTTCCCTAAGGCACCTCTCTTACAAAAGCTGCTTCTGTCTTTAGTTACGCAAATTCTTTTCTCTATGAACTGCTCAGGGGACTTACAAAGTCCCTCTCTCAAACTCTCTCGAGAAGGCTGAAATTTATAAAAATATAAACTAAATCATCATGATAATACAGAAAGTCCCCAGAACTCTTTAGAAGCAGGAAACTGTAAACAGCAACATCCTCTGTTTCAGTAAATAATTAAAATGCAAAACAGAAACACCAGCAAAACAGATGTTCAGTGCAGATTCCTGTAACATGAATTTGGTTGAAGCTCCCACTTGTTACCCCCACAGCCAACCTGCTAAATCTGATGTGTTTTGGATGATAAAACAATAACTTCCATTCCCCACCGCTACCACCAGTGATACTCCTATGGGAAAATGAAGTCTTCTGCTAAATACCACGCTGGCTGCATTTTTCAGCACGTAGCACCTCTGTGGCCGGCCAGCTATTGCTAATCCCAAGCGCAGAGAATCCTTCTCTCAAAAATAAGAGCACTTGCAAAAACCTTTCTCTGTGCCACAAAATACTGCAAGACAGGGCAGATGAAGGACAAAGAATTAAGAGCAGATTATAGTCCTGGAAGACAGGAACAAGTGAACTGTTTATCAGAAACACCGCTGGTGTGTAAGGGAACACTACCTGGAGTGCTCACAGGATCTTCGCTTTTGCAACTATGCCTGGTGCTAAGAAATGACAGGGTTGGCTCCCTATAATTTTATCAATACATTGCCATACCTAATGTGATTTATGATTTTTGCTTGTGATTATCTTAAAGCAGTAGCTCCTGGAGTGCTACGAATACATTGGAGTCTCCCATTCCATCAAAAACAGGACTCATGTTTCCAGTCTATGTATTTTAAGAGGAAAATTCACAAATATGAACAACCAAACTTGGAAGACAGCATAAAGGAATTTTGTTGTTTAACATTAAGATTTTTCATCCTGTAATACTTGACCACCTAATGCCCATGTTAGCTCTGAGACAGCTGAACTACGATTTCACAGCTGTCACAGCCACCTCAGAGACCCCATTGACAGCAAGCACAGCAATCCCACTGTTTTGCCCCATCAGCTCTGGCTCTTACTTCTGAGTTTAGAGGCAGACACTGCTGGCAATACACAGATGAGCAGTTGCTGCTTGCATTATCCAGCTCACCAGCACACTGCAAGCTTATTTCCATGCATTTTTTCAGCATGCATTGACTTAGGTGCATATCAATATTACTAAACTAGACAGGCATTGAACCTCCCAGAGCAAGGTTTTGTAAGCAGACTTATTTTTATGTTGCAAAGAGCCTATTGAACCCCCAACCACTTACTGCAGGGTTTCCCCCTTCTCACTCTTGGAGGTGGCTGTTCTCTTTATAGCTCCACACACTAACTGAATTCCCCTTGCTTACATGCATCTGTATTTATCACACCAGACCACCTGTGGCATTCAAACACCTGACTGGAGATGACTCAGCAGCAAAGTCCTGTGGGGAGATAGTCTGCTACACAGTAGTAAGTGATTACAAACAGGCACCAAAAACTCCCAAGTAAGCCCTAGGAACAGATACAGATGTTTTCACGAAGCTATCTAAGCAGATAGAAGGATATTATCTATCTATTATCAGCAGACCCAGTCAAACAGACCTCAGAAATCTATTATAGTGAAACATTTTCCTTCGGATTATTTCAGTTTTGATCATGGGTTACAAAATTTTAAATTAAATCAAAATCTGAATGGCAGTGTAACCATTGGCTCCCACCACAATGCCCAAATTCCCATGAAGGTTTTCACGTAAGTGTGTAACTAGCTTAGAGCCAGGCACCAAAATAAGCACCAAGTTTCCTTGATTTCTTCCTCAGCTAAGACCCTCCTTCCCCCCCCATGCTTTGTGACACATATTGCCTTTTTTTTTTTTAAGGGTTCAATACTCCTTTGGCCACTTGTTGGGCTGTCAAAAGTTTTTATTTTTCCCAAAATTGAAGCTGAGCCCTTCTGCTCTGTATCAGGCCAGAAATCCTTGTGTTTGTTGAGAGGAGCCATTGCAAGTTAGCCTGTAGCAGAAGATACCATGCAAATCAGCAGGGGGTTATACTTATAACATGTACCATGAATACCCTAAACATCTCTGAACAGATGAGCTATTAAGAACTTGCTTCTTAAATTTCTTGTGTTTTTGGAAGTTGAAGTTGAGTAAGATCCTATGAATTAGGTATTCTGTCCTCATAGTAAAAAAGACCACATGAAAGACTTTGCATATTCTCCTTCCAGTCCTTTGAGAGCTAGGAAAAACAGAAAACGGTTGATTTGGTTCCACTTTAATCCTTTAAGCAGCACTAAAAGAACCTCCAAGCAGACATATATCTTCTTATGACACTCTGAGGGGCCTATACCATTCTGAAGAGGAAAAGAGAAAAGTGCTATCTTTGGCAATGACTGTGAAGGGGTTGCGACATCCTCAGCACAATGACAGCAAAGAGGTCCAACAGGGACAAAACAGAGGAGGGCAGCAGGGACGAGCAGACTGCAGGGACTCTGCCGGAAAGAAAGAACTGAAGAAGGTTTAACGTGCTGTTCTTGAGCAGTGTTTTGCAAAGATCCTATCTTCTAATCCCATCTTCTGATGAGACTGCAGTATAAGAACAGGAGAGCAACCAAAGAACAGACCTCAAAGACAAGATAAAATACCCTCCCCTCCTCACCACCAGCAGTACATGTCCTTAGCGAGGTGCCGGGAGGGCAGCCGAGAGGTCTCATGCTAGCAGCATGTCCTCCCTGCAGAGCTGCTCTGCAAAGCCCTCCCACCCAGGAGGCCACCCTGCGATAGCTATGTCTCGGCACTCTGCACGCTGTCCCCTTGCTCATGTCCGGCTCCAGCTGGGGACCCTCCCCTGTGGGATTTCTACCGGGGTGACAGCACAGTCATGAAGGTGACCACCACCTCACAGGAGAGCTCACTGAGGCCAATAAAAAAAGCACCTCCTCGGCTCCCCTCCACCTTTCCTTCCTGTGTGGAGCCAATTCTGCTCCTCCAGAAGTCACCGGCTGCTCTGAGCACACCACAAGCTGCTCAAAACAATTTCTGGCCACTCTCTGAGTCTTTGGAAAGTACCTGCTGTATCACTGGCTGTTTCTGCAAATAGATCTATACCAAATCATGTGGCTTTCCTTACTTGGCTTCAGGTCTTTCTGCCAACACAGCAAATTTCGGCTCCCATCTCAAAGGTGAAGGCAGATGAGATTTGTCAACCCTGTCATAGCAGGAGTTCAGTTATTCTTCAAAGTGTAGTATAAGGAAAGAGAAAAAGCATGCAGTTGCCCAAATGCAAGATTCTGCAGAACCTGCACATGGGATGAAACACTCCTGCAAGACATTACCCTACCACAGCTTAAGCAAAGCTCTGTCACAATGTCACCCAGCTAATACCTGAGTGAAAGGAGACCTGCTTATGCCAGCATTGGTTCACAACCATGAAGGAACACAGCATGCTGCTGCCTGTGATCAGGAGGGGTAGCCAGCACATTTTGCCTGAATGTGCCCCCTCCCAACCTAAAGGGAGGAAACCTGCTGTTTCATTACTGCCTATTAGCAATGCTGAGCACTGGGTACAGCGAGCTTTTCACCTTTGTGCTGCATTGCAAGCATTAACATTGGCGAAACTCCTATCTGATAATTGCAGTCCGTTTACCAGCCCTGTTTGATATGTGTGGGAACCAATGAAGAACGGTGAAGCGACACATGCAATCCTCCCAACGAAAGATCCCTCTGAACCCAGGAGCTCTGGCTGGCTGGAACTAGACCCTGCTCACCAAAATCCATCCAGATACAGCACCCAGTAAGTGATGCTGCCATGGCCCATGACCTCCCCACCCTTCCATGCCCCAACTAACTTCTGAGAGTTTCCCTCATCCTCTTCTAAAAATACAATTTTTTTTCTACATACCAGGTTGGGTTGGGGTTTTTTTTTGGTTTTTTTTTTTCATTTGTTTGTTTTATTATTGTTTTTTTTGCTTGATTCGTTTTTCTTTTTGGCAACCTCCTCCCAAAACCTAGAACCATGTCTGAGAAACCAGGTTTCCAGCACAGATGCTGAAGGGACCAGAGGATTTCAGGGTTGTTCCTTAAGCCTCTGTTATTAGTGAGATTTGGGAGGCTGGGCCGTATCACAGTGTGCTGAGAATACAAAGCCAGAAATGAAAGAGGAAAGAGCAGCTCTGCGTGAGAGGCCTTTCATTCAGAAAGGAGGAGTGAGCCACAGCAAACGCCTTCAACACATCAGCGATGGGAAACCCCGGGGCCACCAATTGGCCTGGGCACGGGGAGAGGGGCGAGCAGAGCAGGCAGGACCGTGGTCCAGTGCACCAGCAGGTGCATTCCCAACAGCCCCAAAAGAAGAGAGCTCCTGGGTAAAACACAACCTAATGACCATTATTTCCAAGAACACAAGTAACTTATCTGTAAACATCACTGCCCCAACCAGGCATTAGCTGAAAAAAAAGCAGCTTTGGAGAGAGAGACTAATTACATAGCTCTCAACAGCTGGACTTTGATCATAATTACAGTGCCTTCTTCATCTTACATTAGCAGCTTTCAACTGCAGCTAGGTGGGCACTTCTTGGAAAGTGGAAATCCCGCCCGTTTCAGATAGTTAGCTCATTTTATGACTCAGAGCTAGCCTGGGTTTTCTGCAGCACAGGATGAGCTCCCACGATACCTCCCAAACAAGTAATTCATGGGGGTCAGCGACTTGGCGCTTCAGTGCAGGTGCTTCTGTCCTTACAGCAACATCTTCCCGGGCCCAGGAGCCAGAGCACTGAGCCTGCTTTATCACCAATTTCGAGCATTTCATGCAAATCCCTTTATAAGGGAAACGGAAGTGGAAAAACAGCAAGGTTTTTGTTCAACTCTGTTGTTGCTGAATTTTAGCATCTCTTAGCTCTTTCTATTTAGAAGAAAAAAAGATGAGCCCACTCAGGATATACCTTTCCAAGCTCACTTCAGACGTTCAGGCACTACATTTGGATTCCTCACTTCTGCACAGGGATGTATGTCCCTATCAGTGCCCGGTGGCCTCTCTCAGCTGGGCTGCAGCTGCAGCACTAAACTCCAGTGCCCACAGCAACAAGTGGGGCTTGTAGAGGAGGATGCTGCTGTCCCATGTCCCAGCTGAGCTGTCTGTACTTTTGTGGGATGCAGAGGGTGCTCTTGTTTTAATGCCCACATTTACAAAGAAATAAATAGCTTAAACGAGAGAGCTGGGCTGTTGAGGCAGAGGCCGGAGTGCCCTGAACAATAACGCCCAGCACTGGGAATCTGGGCACCCAGCTATTTTTTCTCATCTCTGGCAATGAATTACTGTGTTGTTTAGATATACCATTGCAGCAGCACATAGTTTCACTGCTGTGAAGTGACAGGCACTAAGTATACAAGCATTACAACGGCACATTAGTTAACGCTCCTAAGCATGATCTGTGTTCACCTTTTGACAGAGGAAGTGTTTTAGCTAGCTCCCACGCTGTCTGCCTGCCGGACACCCCCAAAGTAAAGAGATTAATAGACGAAGCAACGGCAGAGGGTAAATGCAAGCCACAAATCTTAGAGCTAACTGGGATTTATAACTGCTTCCCCCTCCACACGGTCCTACAGGGAAATCAGTGTGACACCCACCTGCCCCCCCCATTTTAACAGGGTTTCAAACACTTTTCACTATTGTTATTTTGCCAGCATGCCTCAATTCAACGTTATCAGTTTGCTGTTTAGATTATTACTAGATGTAATTTTAAAGTTGCAAAGAAGTACACTGGTGTTAGCTAAATAAAGCACTTTGACCACATCAAAGCAAAAGTGTTTCAAACTGTGTAAAATAAATGCAATTATGAAACTGTTCAATTTTGTTAAATCAGTCAGACAAATGTCACCCAGCACATCATGAATATCCAACCAATGGAGCTTAAAGCTGAAAACCATTATGTCTTCGGACCAAGAGAAGTATCTCTGGGACCGACTTTCAGCTGATTTTGACCTGTGGCAGAGCAGAGCCACTAATAACTGGACAAATGCCACTCTCAGCTCACGTAAACAGACATGCATAACAGCTGAGACATGTTGTTACTCCAAGCTACATCTCGATCAGGTTTTATGACTGAGAGGTGTCACAAACTTTATCTGTCCCAAGCTGTCCTGAGGCTTCCCACACCACAATGGTCACTTAAAAACTCATCACGCTGCTAAGGCATGCGGTGAGGAGCAGCATTAGTGAAAGGCCTAACTTGCTGGAGGATGCAGATTTGAAGGTGAGAGTGGCCCATTCTACAGAATACAGCCAAGGGAACTTTTTGTCTTCAATTCCTGCTCCAGCTGTTTTTTTGGTTTGTTGGGTTTTTTGGGTTTTTTTTGGTTTTTTTTTTTTTTTTTTTGCCTGTGCTGCAGCACAGATTTTATGAACCTATTCTTTGACATAGGATGGGATGTGACTGGCAGGAGTTCACAGGGGCTGGGAAGCTGTCCCAGAACTCAGGTATACTACCCAGTGCACTGAAAATTCTTTGTCTGCTAAAGACCCCACTGCTGCCAGCCTGAATCCACCTTCCCGGATGGGCACCGCTCTCATATTGCTCTTCTCCTGGAGACACGCACATCCCCGCCAGGGCCAGCGGTGCTGGGCGGGTTTGCGGGAGATCAGAGCGGGGCTGCGTGTGCCCAGCCAGCCCTGGGGCTCGTGTTGTGGAAGGTCTTGCCGGGGAAACCAATACCCCCGACTTCGTTCCACATTCCTCTGCCACGGCAGCGCAGCCAAGGACTGTGCGCTATTTCCCAGCTCCCCTCCTCTCCTTCCCCTCCGCTGGCCCCAGTCGCTGCCAGGTCTCCACACTCCTCCCCAGGACTGTTGCACAGCGGTGGCACAGAGCACCCAGTGGATTAAGGGGGGAAAAACATCCCACAAACGTTGCAACAAATACTAATAGTGGGAAAAAAGAAAAAGAAGAGATCACAAAGCTGCCCGTAATGCCATGGGCTGGGTGACAGTGGCCAAGCCCTTTCTTCAGCAGACAGCTATGCAACACAAGCAACCTTCCCCAGCCCCCTGCAGAGGATGCAGAGTTAACAGTTAACCCTTCTGGGGATCAAATGCCTTGATGAGACACCAGACAGGCTTTTTCAAAATGCAGCCAGAAACTAGCCTTAAAGTAGCTCAACAAGTGACTGCGCTCAGAGGATTTCACCTCTCCGAACTTTATGACTGGAAAAATACCATCTACATGTCATTTACATGCTTAAATATAGTATCTTCTATTGGGAGAAACAAACAAACTGACAATGTGATACCGTGATACCTCATTCGGACATGCTTTTTTATCTGCTGGGAAGTTATAAAACTCAGCGTAACAACAAAGCTAAAATAAGAGTGGTTGTCAGGCTTTGATGTTGGCTGTTAAACAGAATGAAAGAATATTCTTGGAAAAGGGCTCTCTCTTAGAAGGCAATTTTTTCTTCTTTGGATCTTTTAAATGATTTATTTATCCTTTAAATTCCAAAATCTCAGAGCTTGATAGTTAAGCTCATATTCTTTCCAGGAGCTTTTTCATTTAAAGGAACAAATAAACACAGTACAGAAAGCTAAAGCAATTCCTGTACTACCCAAAGCAGAGAGTAACTTTCTGCTCCAAAACACAGCGAAAAGATACTATCGGCTTTCATGTTATTTATCATATTTTTTTTTTTTCCCCTCCTCTAATGCCAAAGAGGAAAAGGGAGATATCTTATACGGATGCCTATAATTAAACAGTAACCTGTTAGAAAGCCAAAAATAATAACAAGCTCCACTGAGCATGAAGAGAGCGGCACATTTTTTTCCCCGCGTGCAGCCCAGCTGCCGCCGGACAATAGCAGAAAAGTTAACAATTACACAAGATACTCAGATCAAACCTGCGATAGGAGAGAGTTACGTCATGCTCAGAGACTCACCGCTGGATGCAGGGATCGGGGTAGTACTGCAAGGTGGTAAAAGGTGCCGGTTCAAAATTCATTTCCTTCCAGCCCCTCTTTGGGTACAAACCAAAATAAAATAAATAAATAGATATAAAGCCAGCAGGCTAAAAGCACTAAGGTCAAGTGGTACACGAGGTACAACTTTAGAGATTTATTTTACTCTTGCGAATGGGTGGGATCTCCCAGGGACTTGGCCAATGGGATTCATCAAGTGACCTGAGCATCAGCACCAGTCACTCCTCACCAGCTGGGCATCTTCTGCACAGATATTTTCCCCTCCTCTCAACATCCTTAATAAACTTTGGTGTACGCCGGCCACACTTGTTGTTGGGAGCTCATCTGGGGCATCTCTGAACTTCTGATCTCGCCGGTCATTGGTTGCCTTCCCGCCTGACTTCACAGTTTAATTTTGGCAGCTCTTGCGATTTTGCAAACTGCTGTGGCCGCTGGTCATCCTCATCTCCAGATGGCCGGAGTTTCCTCTGCTGGGTGCAGTGCCCGTGCTGAATTTCATCGTACTTTAAAGGCTTTCCTTGTCAACCCTGTGGCTAATACCTACATAAAGTTGCCTGGGGAAATTTTCAGTCTCTCTCATGCCACAGTTCAAACAGTCTGTTGTGGTCACAGTTTCAAAAGCTGAATGACAAAATACGGGGAAATTCCTCAATTAAAATTAACTCTGAACTTTTGCTCCTCTGCCTCCCCTTCCTGCTCTCCTCCCCCCAAGAAAACTATCAGACATAATTGTTCATGTTTCCCCTCTATATCTTTTGACCCTTTTTTCAAAGGGAATTGAGATAATATAAAAATCTTTTGTTGTTTGAGTGTTCTGTAAATAATATATACATTTTCCACATGAAAAACAACAATAGTTTCAAATATCTTGAGGAGAAAAGAAAAGAAAAAAAGAAAATAGGAGTCATATTTTTCAGGCCACTGAAGCCTAAAGAAACAAGAGTGAAGTCCACCAAAACAAACTACCAAAGATGAAAAGCAGATTTCATTTTCCTGAAGGAAAATAAAAGACAGGAAGAAAGACTTTAATCCCATCCCCCCCCCCCCCTTTTTTTTTTTTAAAAAAATTCACACAGAAAATAATTCAGGAAAGCAACCTGGTTTGTTCCCCTGTTTTTCCCCCTCCATGGTTCATCCAAATAGTACAGGCTGTAAACCTATCCTGGTTTTGTGGTTTTGGAGAATGAATGAAATATGAATCAGGAGCTAAATTAAAATGGATTCCAGTGGGAAAAAATAGCGTCCATGTATCTATGCACCAGTGGGATTGCATCTTCAAGCAGACGTATACGTTTGTGTATACGAAGAGAGGGGAAAGGGCTGCCCTATAGCTCACCTACAGTGCATCATTTGTGCTGATGTCAGCACAAATGCCAACTTCCCAAGCAAAAGCCAGGAGCCCTCGGAGACAGCAGCGCTTGCCTCTTATTTTTCCCCTCGGTGTTTTCCTTGTAGGAAATTTTGGTTCAAAGAATGTCATGTGGAAACATTTTCTTTGCTGCCTGTGCCAGGGTGGCAGGGGAGCTATTTCAGACTTGACATTCTCCACCCACACTCAGCCTGATAGTTCCTAACATCTGTGAATTGTGAATCCTGTAAACTCGCAGGGCTGATCCCTGGCCAAGTCCAAGCAGCTTTCGTTATGATAAGCGGCATTCGCCAAGGAAGAGAGGCTGGAAATGAAAGATGTATTTATTAACTGAAGTTAAGGGCTCCCTTGCTGCTGGACACCACTTCCTCTGCCTGGCCGGTGGAGCAGCAGTAATACGACACACCTTTCTTCTCTTCAGCTGAGCCCTGGAGTAAACACCAAACCTTGCAGCCTGCATCACTGGGGAAGAAGTGTGGAAATGTCCAAACCAGGCTCTGCTGGGGAGAGGAGAGGACAAATCACACCGGGGCTTGTGTACACACAGTGCAGCCCAGGGAGCATGGCTGCAGAGCGGCTGCATCCCCCTTCTGCGGCCGAGGTCAGGGCTGTGCTTACCCCTGTGCAGCCACCTCTCCCGAGGCAGCAAATACCTCCAGGGAATGGGCAAGGAGGGCCAGGGGCCAGTGCACGCTTGTGGTCCACTGGCTCTGGTCTAGGCTTTGAGCATCCACCCTTAACCAAAGATACAGCAGGCAAGTCCTCTCCCTGCACAAACCATTTGAGCAAGAGCTTGGATTCATGCTCTCTTGCTGGAGGACTCAGTTTCAATCTGCACCCGTGGGTGTGAGTATGGATAACCAGCCTGGCTGGGGAGGTGCATGCAGGCACCAGGCTGTGCTGTGGGTACACTGCTGAGAGCTCATGCTTGTTCCTAGAGACACACCAGAAGTTTGTTGGATTTCTTCTACCATGCCCATGGTGAGACTAGCTGTTACCTCGGCAGGTCTGGCTTCACAAAAGAGTGACCATGTATTGTGTGCTTTTCCAACAGCCTGGAAGAGTTTGTCTTTCCTGACAGATTTCAGCCTAAAAGGAATAAACCTCATACAAAAGAAACGTCGTGTGAAAACAGCATTTCTCGTGAAATCCTGCTCTACCTACTTCCCCACGGGAGCTGGAGAAGAGGCTTTCCTAGCATGACCTGGGTGCCAGGACCAATGCATTGGGAGCAAGGGAAGGCTGGACAATTGCCACCCAAAGACTCAGACCTGTTCTCCTAGTTTTGGCCAGTCTCCTCACCTGGCATGTGCCCAGATAATGCTATGTGCCCAGATCATACATCCCAAAGGCTTTGTGAAGTACAAGAGGCAGCTCCTGGAATTGGTGCTGCTGGGCTGCCTCTGCCTCCAAGGATGAACCGACCCCTGGTTTTACACTACACCTTAGTTCTGCACAGCAGAGTACCCCTTGGTACCTCAGACACATCAAGTACAAGTCTGCTACAGCCCAAACTACTGAGCCTGTGATTCCTGCTTTTAGTGCCGAACACGTCTAGCAGCACCGCTGTCACGCAGAGGCAGTTAGTCTCCAGCTCACAATTCACACCAAAGAATAACTTCTCCTGAAAAACCATAATTAATTTAAAAAAGAAGCACCACATAATTGTAATGAGTAGTAGTAGCTTGGAGCAGGGCTCTCTTCTCGCTCACAAGGCACTGATGGGAGAGGGTGTCTAGCAAGGTCATTTCCATAAAAACTTCAAAAGGGGCCACCAACTGCCCAAGGTCCTTACCAGCCCTCGTGCCTGGGGCTGGGCAAATGCAAATGGCTCACAGTTTGGCTCATTTTGACAGTGCACACAGCACCTGGCTGCTTCTCCCAGAGAATTGGACATTTTCAACGCCCACAGAGATCTGGACATATTTTGAAATAGCTCAGAATGTCCATTTTTGCTTTTCCCAGCTGGAAGACGGAGCCATGGAAACCTACTGGTGACAGTGCACAAAAACCACCTGCAAAAGCCAGCAAGTCTCCCAATTTCTCTCCCCCAACCCTTGATTCCTTCTTCCCTCCTGCTCACAGCCAACGTTTAGCTGTGGGTTGATTCACCGTGAATTTAGGCAGAGATATCTACCATTGCAGTAAGACTGCGTCAAACTCCTCTCAGCTGCAAGGCGCTCCTTTGCATAGCACAGTCCGCAGTGGAAACACAAGCCACAGGGTGTGTGCATGTGTATTGCCAGTACCCCATGCATAGCTGGGAGGCTCTCAAGGCTCAGTGGTATTTGGCCAACCCCATTTGCACTGCCATAAAAAAAAAAAAAAAAAAAATCTGAGAGATGGAGCCCAAGACACTTGAGAGCTGAAGATTTCAGAGGGGGTCTGAGTGGGTACATAAGGACTAGCAAGCTTCATCACAGCAGCCTGGGAGCACACGCAAGGGGGAGCTTCTCGCAATAGCAGACCTCAAAGGTAGTCAACTCAAGAAGAAGCGGGGCTTGTGATAGTCTCAGTGTTCACTACCCTTCCTAGGAGGTTTCCTTGCTGGTAATGAGGGTGATGGTAATCTAACAGCAGTAGGCACGTGTCCCGCAGAAGCAGGGCGGAAGCCAGGGTGTCAGGGATCTGTCTGGCTAGCGGATTTACAGCCGAGCCTCTAGTACTTGCGGTAAGCAGGCGGCACGGGGATATGCAGAGGAAGCATGTGTGTAGGTGGGCAAGAATGCAGGGCATCGCTCCGCCACTGCTGCTTTCACGTCTGGGAGAGAAAAACAGCCAGAGAAACAGCTGTGGACTACTCTCCCGTTACCCCTCCGTGCACCCTCTCTATGGCTTCGATTTAAGCTGTCATTGAAACGACCACGAGATTATGTTTTAGCGGAGGCAAACATTTATATCCTCAGGAGGAGACTGCTGGGGATTTATGATGGTCTCCCCACCACCACCCAGACTCAGTGCCAGGATGCCTGTGTGCTAGCCCCAGTCCTGAAAGGGAGAGAGACGGCTTTCCTGACATCTCTGTGGCTCCAGTCCTGATCTATGGGTCTGAGGACCTCTGAACGGCTTGGAGCTAAGGAAGACAGGGAAGAGGAGATGCCAGCTTTGCTCTGAGCCACCTTAGCACTGCTGGCTTCAGGATTTGCCTGGAATCAGCCCCACCCTTTACACCAGGGGATGAAACATTTCATTCACAGCTTGGGGTTTCCAGGGGAGTGGTTGTGGTCGTTTTGGTTTTTTTTAAGTTAAAATGAATTTCTTTCAAGAGCAAGAAGTCTGTGGGATATTTGGGGATTTTTTTGTTAGAAAAAGTTGAAGAAAGGGAAATAATTCCCTCCTACCAGCAATGAAATGTCTTTAGCTTGGCTATCCAAGGGAACAGGAATACACAATGTCAGTGTCCCTTTTGAGCACATTTTCCAATTTCAACTAAATATTACAGATGTTTAAAGGTCTCAAAGATATTAAGGTTTTAGGAGTTTCATGAACAGAAGCAAGCAGAGGAAAGACAACTTTTCAGTAACTCCAGTGAAGGGAAAGAAACAATAGGAGTATGACCCTCACAGACTTTGGAGGATCTACCCAAATGCTGTGATGGTGGGAAAAGCTTCCATAACAATTCACATTTTGCCTCCAGCCAACAGGGATCTCCGATCCTGCTGCTCCAGAAGTGTCAAATTTCTGGCTTTTGGCTCATATGAGCCTTCCTTCCCACCCTCCATACTGAGAGACAATGGACAGGGAGAAAAACAAACTTAACAAGTAAATTAATAAATAAAAATATCCAGTTCTACACAGAGTCTTCCCCATTCCCCCAGCACCTTTTGTCCCTAGTGCGAACATAAACCAGTAAAAAAAGGGTACTCAAACCCCAGCCCCTCCATGCTGGCACTGCCCTGCACGGGGAGCCCAGAGCTGCTGGTGGGGACATGAGGGGCTGAGCCCATGCGGCAGCTCCAGGAGAACGCTGTGCAGATGCAGCTGCAACTTCTGCACTCCAGGGCATGCTTGGTCACCGATGGCCAAGTCTGGGCCCACGACTGGTGACAACTCAGTCAGCAAGCAGTCCGGCACAGCCCTAAGCACATCCAAGAAGCAGCTGACAGAGGTGTCTTAATGTACTGCTCCCCACACCCTCCTCCTCCTGCTAGATCTGAACATAGAGCTAGAAGGTAACAAAGTAGGCAGCACTGTTACAGCCCTGCTCAGCAGGGCAACGTGAACCACTTTCAGAACTGTCTGGTTGCCTCTGGTGTCTCCTCTGTCACATCCATAGTGCGAGAGCATCCTCCACTCGCAGTTAAGGACAGGATAGTTTGGTGTTTTCCTTTGCAGGAATAGCAAATGGTTTCATGAGGCACAAACTACTTCTTGAGCATTTGTCCCCAGGATCTTGTCTCAGCAGGGACTGCAAGACTGACTACTGCACAATAGAAAAGCTGAAGTCTTCCATGTTCTACCCCCTCATCATCACCTACTTTGTAGTCTTCGTCTGTCAGGATATGCTATAGTCCTCTGCTTGAGCAACCCTGAAACTATTAATACTTCCAAGTGACCCAGAACAGCTACAACAGGAGCTTCCAACTGCTTCCCTTTCTACTGCAACCCCACAGCCTCCAGCAAAGCACTTTTTACTCTTCTCCAGTTGTCCCACATATTTATGGAGACTTCCAACTCCCATAAGACAGTTAGTTAGTGGCTTCCCTTGTTCGCTCCAGGTTTTCCTGTCTCCCAGGTCCCAGGGCAGAGACTGGTGCTAGGAGCAAGCCCAGAGCACCCATCTCAACAGGCTAATTGGGACTGTGCTCTGGGCCTCCCGCAAGTGCCAGCTCTGCATGTTTTCTTGGGATCACTCCGAGCCAAAGAGCCTGCCTGAGGCTGGCTTCACTTCTAATGCACCAGCCTTTATACCTCACTGATGCCCTACCAAGATCCTCAGAGACATAGTTTCCTACATCACAGTCTGATGGTAAAACCTCAGTACAGTTATGGATGTCCTCTCTTCTGGAGACATTCCCACCACTGAGGGCCATATTGGGTCTTTTTTTTCCAGAAGTAGGAACAGTGGGAATTTTTGCCCCTTGTTTTCACCTAGCAGGAAGGAGATGATATGAAAGCAAGCTTGAAGCTGAACATACATTTTGGAAGCCACAGTCTCAATTTTCTTACCACTGAGGAGGAGTCAAACAAAACTCTAACTGTAAAAGCAATGCCATCAGTGAAGAGCAGATACGAACGCTGGAGATGTTTCTTTTATCTATTCCTGAACACCAGGGCTCTTCTCTCTATGCAGAGGGAGCAGAAGGAACCACCTCAGAGACCAACATCAGGGCACCAACACCCCAAACCAGAAGTGGTGTTTCTGTTTGCTGCATCTGCCTGGCATGCCACAGAAAAGAAAAACCCAAGCCCTATGGTATTCGTGTTTGCGGGAAGAAAGCGAGGCACAGTGAGCAGTGACTGTACTGGTAAGCCAGAAACAAGGCCAAAAGCAGACTCCCCTCCTGCAGTCAACTCCCCAGCAGTGCTCTGGTCCCAAGAGAGCCTGCCCTGTCCTCAAGAGCTGCAGGACACTGTGCAACTCCTGCGGGGAAACTCCTGCTGCCCAAAGCGGGGAGGCAGCGACAGACCTGCCGGGCAGAGGGAATTTCCCTCCCTGATGTCAGTGCAGCTGCACCACCGTCTCCGGGCGTTCCCGAGACATAGCGGGGCCACAGCCTGGGCTAAAGCTGTGCTGGAGGCCGGAGCACCCCGGGACAGGTGGCAACACCCCACCATGGGGTTGGGATTGCATATCAAAGGGGCGGCAGGAGCTGTGTAGGTGGAAGGCTTGGCCTCCCCGTACAGCTGCCACACGACATGTCTGGCATTCTGGCGAGAACCATGCCACAAATACATACGGCGTCATCGCGCCCTGCGGGGTCAAGCCCAGGTTGGGGACAGAAACCCTGGTGACCACATCCTTATGGGTGAAGGCCTGCCCCGGCTCTGCTGTGCAGTGGGGTGGGTGGCAGAGGAGGGCAGGACCAGGAGCTCCCTGCAGTTTCCCTTCAGTTCTTGTGAGCACAGGCTCACACTCATCCTCTCACCCCAGACCCATCCCAGAGTTTTCTCATGCTCTGCTCCCATCTCCCAGGCTTTCACATCAGAAGCCACATAGGTTAGTGCATGGGCATCAAGGATACCAGCTTCTGAAGTGCTGGTGACAGCCAACAGCATCAGACCAGAAGCAAATGAAAGCGGTGAAACAAGGTGAAAGCTTTCTGCATGTTGTCTGCGTGGAGAGATTCACTCAGAGAGAAAGTCACTAGCAAGGATGGCATTTGCCGTCAGCCTCGACGGAGGACACAGAAATGCAGTAGGGTGAATACTGCTGCATCGCTTGTCTTTCACTCCCTTTAACTTTTCCTTGTGAGTCAGAGCTGAGCTGAATCGTAGCAACGTCTCGTTGCTGCTATCATCCCCTGCTGTTTTCTGTCTCCTGCATACTCTGCACAAGCAGAAACCTCTCTGTCCTTTTGGCAGCTTCAGAAAATAAATCCTCCATGCAAAAGCATCGGTCTCAAAAGAATTTCTCATTTCCAAACAGGATACAACAAAAACTCAGTGCTTGGCTGGCAGGGCTCTAGTTCCCAGCATTAAGGCAATGTCTGTCTTGCAATCAGAGGTGCAAGCACAGCTCCTGCAGGCATACCCGAACTAATGGGATTAAAGCCAGTTCAAGAACCAGTAGCAATTAAAACAAAAATCCCCAGAGCATTAACCACTAGCAATGGAATCCCTGGTTGCAAACCTGCACATCCTCTGCTGAAGCCTGCACTTCCACACCTCCCCAACCAGCAGTACCCAGCTCACCCAGATTACCATTAACATGGGTGTGTTCACACAGGTAATAATTGCCCTCCTGACTGTGCTGGAGATACAGCCTGAGAACACCTGCATTTAGGGGCACAGGGGTCCTTTTCCAGGCTTACAGCTTGAAAAACAGTAAGGACAGGACATGCTCAGCTCTGTTAGTCAGTCCGTTCTCCTCAGGACGGAGCGCAAAATCCACTTAATCAATGACAGTAAAGTACGTGGGCATAAAGTAAGGGTTTCGTGCCAATTAAGTAGCATGTGCAAGTTAATAAAACCTTTTTTCCCCCCTCTCAGAGCAAAGCTCAGGAAAGCTGAAAAGCCAGTGTTTCATGTCTTTATGGAGAAGATAATGACTTAAAGGAGAGTCTCTTGCATTACCCCCATCCTTGTACTTTGACATTAACAGCCCATATATCCATCCTTGAAAAAAACTAAAACCTCATATGCGATATGATCAAAACTTCGCACATCACTTTTTCCAAAGCGAAACAATTTCTGCTGTGACTCAGCCTAAGCACGTCACACATAGCACTCTTGAAGCAGGCAGAAAATTAGCCCTCTGTCCCAGGCTCTCAACTCAGACTTCAGCTTTTCAAACCAGGGTAATTTCCCCTTTGCCACAGGACAACAAAAGCCAGCATTGCTCTTCACTAGGAAGCGGACCTGCCAGAAGCGACACACCATCCGAGTAACGCCAGCTAAACGAGAGGTATCTAACACACAGGCGATCCTACTTTTTGAAGAACCCAGTTCCTCCTTCTGGGGGATCAAACCTCCCCCAAGCAGCAGTGCTGGTGCGAGGTGCAGGCTGACAACCGCCAGCTGATTTCCAAGAATCAACCTCTTAAAAACCTCAGCGATATAACATGTTTCGAGGCAGCGCACATCTGCCGCGCAGGAAAGCGAGTCGCTGCGCGCACGGAACAGTGCCACCTGCTGACCCCTGCCACCGCGCGGCGGCGGCGGGCGGCCACC
>NW_009218026.1:1924-2481 GCF_000690835.1 Fulmarus glacialis | reverse complement strand
GGTTTTATCTAAGAGCTGCGTAATTACTCAGAGCTACTCCAATTCCTCATTAGCTTGGCTTAAACACAGGATGCATGGGCACGATGGGGCGAGTGCTCCCGCCCCGGCTGCGCTGAGGGGTCCCAGGTCGTTATTTCCCTGAGGCAAGGGCCGTCTGCCTGCGATCCCCACACCACGGGTTGTTACTGAGTTCATTCTCGCTTCCCTCTCCGAAGGAAAATTCTTAGTGCCAGAGGACGATGGGGATGGCAGGGGGAACATGTTTCTTCCTCTGGTTCTGCAAAACACTCATTCTGACAGCAACGCTTGGCGCGAGGGCTCAGGCCGGACTTGCAGGCTTCCTCAATGCTCCGCTGCCCGTTTCGGAGTGCACCGAGCCCCCAGAGCTGGGGCTGGGAGAAGCACCCCAGATTTGCAGAGGGTCCCCTCGCCGCAAGCTCTGAGCATCCCCGCACCATGTGGGATGCGGCAGCGGGAGGTGGTGCTCAGCCCCGCGCACGAATTCGGCTCATCCCAGGCTCGAGATGAGCCCTGGGCTGGCAGCAGGACGATTCCCC
>NW_009218026.1:1109-1456 GCF_000690835.1 Fulmarus glacialis | reverse complement strand
GCTGAGCCCCGCGCACGAATTCGGCTCATCCCAGGCTCGAGATGAGCCCTGGGCTGGCATCAGGACGATTCCCCCCAGCTAAAGCTCCCTATCTCTGGGAACAGGCTCCTTATCTCAACGCAGCCATTTCAAGGCTCATGCAAAGGGAGAGGCCCGGGTGGACGCCAGCAGCCTCCTTCGACCCCCCCTGGGGCCAGCAGCCCCCCAAGGAGGGGGGACAAGGACCTTGCGGCGTCCCTTTGTGCCGTGCGTGAAGGTGGGATCTCTGCTGGCATCAGGCTGGGGGATGACCCTTTGACACCCTATTTAGCTGCCCCTGCAACGGTGCTGCGTCCCTTGTGGACAGC
>NW_009218026.1:685-941 GCF_000690835.1 Fulmarus glacialis | reverse complement strand
GGAGGCTAATCCCCCGAAAGCCTCGTTGCTCCCCTGGCCCCGCTGCAACCCGGGGAGGGTGCTCCCTGCCCACCCCTCCCTCCTCCCAATCCCCAGCAGCCAAACGTGGGCGACCCCTCGGCCTCATTCCCTTCGCTCCCAATTGCCACGAGGCCAGAAGCACCCAGGTCCGCACCCCGCAGAGGAAAGCCCGACCAGGAACAGCTCATCCCTATCCAACGCAGCCCAAGCCCGGCACGGGGGATCCTACACTCAC
>NW_009218026.1:0-603 GCF_000690835.1 Fulmarus glacialis | reverse complement strand
AAACCGCGTGATGCTCTCCCCCCACCGCAGTATCGCCGTGGACCTGTGCCAGTAATGCAATTTGCAGCCTCTCGGCTGCCAAGAGCTGGTGGTGGGGTCTCCCCCACCATCCTCATCCTCCTCCTGCCCACCATCCACCCCAGGGATGCTGCACCCGCAGGGAAGCTGCACAGCTCACTGCAGGGGCTGGAGATGCTGATTTTCAAGGAGCTGTCTCCATGCCTTCCCCAGGAACGCTCAGACCGGGCTAAGCCACCACGTGCATGAGCCAACTCAGCCCCGGTTATGGCATCACCCGTGGAAAAGCCCCGGGCTGACAGCGCGGTGCCGGTCCCGGCAAGGCTCTCACGCTGCTGAGGAGCCGGGAAAAAGGGCAGGACACGCCAACGCCGAGCGTCGGGGATTCACCCCGGCTGCCCGCGAGCGCGGCGTGCAGCCTTCGGGCTTACCCGTAACGGGAGGTCACTCCCAGCCCTGCCCCGGCGTTCCTGCAGGCCGGTGAATTACAGGGATAACCGCGTCAAATCCCCGGCACAAGCTGCCGCATGACGCACGGGGAGCGAAGGCAGCCCCGCGAGGCCGGCGGCAGCCCCCTGGCACGGG
>NW_009218025.1:894-9553 GCF_000690835.1 Fulmarus glacialis | reverse complement strand
TAGACCTCCCCATGGTCAAAGAAGCCAATTATGTTGCAAGCTTCACTGAAAATTGTTCTATAGTGCTTAGCTAAGAGTTTTTGCTAAGTCCTATCAAAGGTTGTAAAGCACTACAATGTCTTGTCATATTATTTTGTTAGAAAGGAGTTTATTAGTGGGGTCTTTCAATCATAAATGACTACACATGTGCAAGAATATCCTGTATGACACTTATTATCTCCTGACCATTTACTATCTCCTGAGTCATTTACCCATGGTTGCATAAAGTGGGTGCCTTGCAGTATCATTATGCTTTTGACAGTTTTCAAATCACTTTGTGAAACATAACAAAGGAGAAACAAAACAACAGAGAGTAAGATGCTATTTAGTTATGGGATGCAATAAATGCATATTTTATAACATTTTGGAGTAAGTAATATCAGAACATCTATTTCTGAAATATTCTGTACAGCCACTCACAAAATATCTACATGAAACTGTACTTAATCCATTGATACAATTTGTTGTATTCAGGTCTTAATTTCAGTCATGGGCTTATATATTTGATCACATTGATTACCAAAAATAGTATGCTAACTACAAAGAGAGTGAATACTTCACCATCTATAATAGTTTTTTTATTATGGGTAGCAATAAGGTTTCTCCCCTCCCATAAAGCTTCCAAAAGGAAGATAAAATATAAACACATTTTCATCCTGAAAACTTCCTAAAAAATTCTTACATTAGATTAGGATCAAGTTTCATTTTGAATTCTTATGAAATCAAAGCAAAATGTAATTTAAAAATCCAGTTTTAATTATTGTGAGACCAATGCAACTTAATTTCATAAACTTCAATAATCTGATTTTCAATATTTGACATAACAAGTTAAATCAGCATCAGGTTTCTTCTTTTTATTGCTGACAAAACAATTATGCCTTTTTAGAAGTTTTTTTTTTTTTAAAAAAACAAAACACTCTTTTTGCTGCCTTCATATTTTTCTCATGCAAACACTAAATTAGCATTATTCTTATGATTAAGTTGTAACATTACAAAATTTCTACATTGTCAATGTGATTAGTAATATATTTATAGAGGCTAAAGATAAATGAATAAATTAAAAGAAGGTGAACAGAAAGAACAGACAGAGAACAGAAGTTTTCTGGTATTCTTTAAATATAATTAATTTTTCATCCTCCATTTTATTTTTAGTAACTAAATATCTGTATAGATTGAAATCTGAGATGTGAGTTTAAGGAATTAACAGATCATTTTAAAGAGTTTGCATGAATGACTTTGAAATTAATTGAATGACTCAAAGAACTACCCATCGACCCTGACCGTGCTATTTCTTCTGTGGGGAGATAAATCTTGTTTTAAGTCCTGCTGGCAAGTATTTATCACCAGTACCACTGTTTAGTGTGCATAATGTGATAAGGTACGATAATATATTTTAATTGTCTATATAACTTGTTAGGTTACCCCATTCTCATTTACTGAGTTTTTCAAAGAACTCTTCTCTCTGTGTGAGCACAATCTCTGCTAAAAATAATACATGCTATTTAGACTTGTCTCTACCTTCACCTTCTCTGCTCAGAAAAGGACCTTATAGAAGTACATGGAATTTTTTTTTATATATATTTAAATTAGGGAATTAGATTTACACAATGGGAACAAGGCCTAGTTCTCTAAAATACTTTCACTAAATACTTTTCATAAAAGAATGAGAGAAGATTCAATCAGGACAAATGATGACAAATGATGGCAAATGATGAGAAAAAATTGGAAGAAATCAAAAGTACTTTTCAGGGGTAGGATCATAACTCAAGAAAGTGACAAAAATTAAATCAATGAAAACAAACAAAAAGTATTATAAGGAAATGCATAAATAATAGAAAACATTGTGGCCAAAAGGCTTTACATTTCTGGATGTTAGTAGACCTCAGATTGAAAGAGTCAAGAATGTGACGTCAATGCAAAATAGAACAAATAATCTTATTTAACATGAATAGGCATATCAAATATAATGTTTAATAGTGAAATATTTACATGATATTGATATATATTTAGCTGCAATATTACATGTTTTAGCACTACATTGTAAAGAGATCCTAATAAATTGTTGAGTCCTAAAGAGAAACAAAAGAATCATCAGAAGTTTAGAAAGCCACATTCATGATGAATCATTGATGGAATCTATTTTGCTGGGCAGGAGATATTAAAGGAGGAAAGCAGCAAAAAAGACAGGAAATAATGGTGTGAAAAGGTGACACCTTTTTAAAAAATAAATTGCTAAAAGAGAAAAGTTATAAAATGTTCTTGTTCACTGAGACGAGACAAGAATATTTTACTTTTACCCAGATTAAGGTTAGAAATTAAAGAAAGACAATGCAAAACAAAGATTTTCTGAATGAGGACTTAAGCATGACAACAGAGTACTTAGGGAGCTTGTAAAACCTCACTCTTCTAAGATTGTCAAGAATAAGTGAGGCAAAAAGATACACGGGTCGTCTACAAATATATCTTTATATCTTCTCACAAGGAGTATACTATTCAGTTTCCTCAAATACCTTTTAGCACTCTATTTTTTTATATTATTAATAAAGGAATTTCATAACACCTATACTCCAACTCTAGGCTATAAATCATTTGATTTATTCCAAGTTACACCTCAGAAATATAGGGAGGAATGCTGTTGGCCAAACACTGACATCCATCCAATTTAATGCATCCTAGTGCTTTTCAGAATGTGGAGCTGGCAAACATGACCTAGGAACTACCTTTCTGGGAACTTGCAGATAAAGATCTGTGGGATACCTTAGGTTATCTCAAATAGTATAAAAACCTATAGTGAAGTATCTGAATCCTACCTTTGGGTTGTATTTTTGGGTTGTATAGGACACTATTGGAAGTATTGACTGTGTGTTTTGTGACAGACACCTGGGACTCAGTCTAAATCTGGGTAAGTAATGCTATTGAAACATGCTAGAGTGTTTAAACATTTGCATGAGTCTGAAAGTTATGTCAGAATACCTGTGGAATACCAGAGTCTTCCTGAAGTAGCAGGTTGAAGCCAGTTGGGTCTATATTAGGAAATCTCAAGTTGATTGAGACACCTGTGTTTAGACAACTGAATTGAGTCATAGATGTTTTAAACCCACCTCTTTTCTTTTTTCACCTAATGCTTTGTGATTTAGAAAGCTTTTGTCACATGAAGGACAGTTTGTCCTTTCTCCTCAGCAGTTCCAAACCTTCACCTAAAATAAACAATTGGATTCAACACAAGAAATATTTTATTTTAATGAATGACCTGGCAATTAGATATAATTACAAATATTATCTGAAAACTGGTTACTACTATCTGGTGGGGAATACATGAAATATAGTAATTTCTTCCTAAAACAAAGAGAAATTGGATGACATTACTAATTCTGTGATATTTTCCACCTCTGCCTGTTCAAATCCACATATAAACCAAACCAAAACTACAATAACAAAATTTCCTGAAAACAAATACCCAGTTTTCATATGTATTGCTGTTTAGCTTATTATGAGACTTGCTACCTTCTACTAACACTATTAATACACAGTATTTACATTGCTAATTTTTCCTTGGCATCATAATTGTCCTTTTTTTTTATCATCATCACCATAACAATAGTATCTCAGAGTAACAGGAGCCCAAAATACTTCAGAAGTGTAACAAAAAGATACCCTTAAAAGCACATATTTAAATTGTGACTATTTGTGCTGACTTAAGATAGTATACTAATAGTGGAAAATGTATTTGTTTTAAAAATAGTAAGAAGTTTCCTTTCCTATGTTGTACAGTCAGCACAGCTGTTTTGTTATCTGTTTTGATGTAGTGTAGTACCCTTTATAAAAAATTAGCTGTGGTGATCCAATTGCATTTTTTCCAACTGCTGCTAAGGTTAAGCTACTTTGATTCTAAGAATTTTGATAGGATAATTCATTCTGACTTTAATGATGTTCAGAGTCTGCATGTGATTTAATCTCATCTGACAAGTAATAGGATCAAAACAAATTCCTGTTTTTCATTTTGCTTTAAAAAAAAAAAAAACCCTCTATGGCAGGTTAACATATTTGGACATGGATGTAGAAGCTTTAGAGGTATCAAAAGACTGTTTTAAGTTCTGGCATGTATTTTAAATTGAGATTACTGTAAAATTACAAATCATAGAATCACCCTTACTCCTTCATTAAAAAAAAAAAAAACAAAAAACCCACAAAAATAAACTTGCAATGATTACATTAATATTTAAAGATCAGAAATAAAAGGAATGAGCTCATCTGCATTTTTGTATGTAATCTTCAACGTATGTCAAAGATGTGTTATATTTATCTTACCTAGCTTCAGGCATAAACACAGCTGAGGCTCCTGAGTAAAGATTTCTGTCGTGATTCCTGTTGGAGTTTGAATTATTTTCACTTCTCTGTATGATAACTAAAATACAAATAATATGGCAAATTTGAATTTTACTGAATTACTGAATTTACTTATTTGAATTTTACAAATTTTACTGAGGGAGCTGGCGGAGGAGCTTGCCAAGACACTCTCCATCATTTACCAGCAGTCCTGGTTAACAGGAGAGGTCCTGGATGACTGGAGGCTCGCCAATGTGACGCCCATCTACAAGAAGGGCCGGAAGGAGGATCTGGGGAACTACAGGCCGGTCAGCCTGACCTCGGTGCCGGGAAAGATTACGGAGCATTTCGTTTTGAGGGCGCTCACAAGGCATGTGCGGAACAACCAGGGGATCAGGCCCAGCCAGCATGGGTTCATGGAAGGCAGGTCCTGCTTGACCAACCTGATCTCCTTCTATGACCAGGTGACCCGCCTCGTGGATGAGGGAAGGGCTGTGGATGTGGCCTACCTGGATTTCAGTAAAACCTTTGACACTGTCTCCCAAAGCATTCGTGTTGTGTTAACGGTTGGACTGGATGATCTTAGAGGTCTTTTCCAACCTTAATGATTTATGATTCTATGATTCTATGACATGGTTTGCTTCTCCTTTGTTTCTGGACAAATCCTTTACCAGTTAATCAGGTCCATTACTTGTATTTAACTTGTCATATAAAGTAAATCATCACTCCTCTGAATTCCCTCCATCTTTCAGAATGTCTCTGACAGAAAGATCACCTAGTCATACTCAGTAAATGGAAGCAATGAAAGAACCATTTATATCTCTAATTCTGATGAGAGTTTTCATATTTATATATTTAGTTCTGCAAATGTTTGTGATTATGTGTTCCCCTGCAGAGCATGTTACCTTTGGCCTAACACCTCACTAATGTGGCTTTCTGGCTTCCGTGCTGTTGCTGGCCTATAGCAGTCAGCTTGAACCACAGGAATCTGTGGGTTTCTCTGCCCACAATGTTTTTGCTATTTTTAATGAATTTGTTTTTCCCTTTGTTTTGGCAGAGGAGTTGGGGAGAGGGGAGAGAAAAAGGCTTTTCTTGCATGTGCAGTTTTGCTTCATCTGTTAAACTGTTGTTACCTTGACCCGTGAGTTTTCAGCTTTTGCCTGTCCGATTCTTTCCCCCATCCTTCTGAGTGAGTGAGTTCCTGGGTGGGTGGTTAGCTGCTGGCCAGAGTCAACCCACCACAGCATCCCACTATTACACAATGTTAGATGAATTTTTAACTGATCAACTATTGCCATTCTTTTGTACCTATGAGACTGGAGAGTATTCATTTACATTTAAGAGATGACTAGTTGTCTGTTTTTTTTAAAATAATCAGGTTTTCTGAGTACAGAATTTATTACTTTGCAAAAAATATTAATTTGTAAAATTGAATGCTATAAACATATGAAAAGTGCCTCAGAATGTAGACATACTACTGTCCACCATACCTAATCCTGGATTTAGCTGTATATGGGCTATTAATAGGAGTCATGGTTACAAAAGATAGTGAAATGTTTCAGAATACCATGGCCAAAGCAACTTCAGCTAAAAATACAAGTAAATGTCCTTTACCAGTGAATCATGATCTTTATAGGAGATTTAGTATATGATGTATATAGAAGAGAGTAACACATTCTGTAATATATTACAGCCAAATTATGGCAGACATTTCTATTTTTTCTGTCCTCTATACACTGTGATCTTAACTGCATGGAGTTAATGTTAAGAAACAACAGCTGAATTTGAATCAGTCATTTTGTAAGCTTTGATCACTAAATTGTCAAGGAGCACAGCAATACTCTTTATTATGATTTTCCATTATTATCTTAGATGCATCAACATTTTTGGTGAGCTTCTTGGACTTGAAAGCTGTATAACCATATCATCCTTACATTATTCTGCACTTGACCTTTGGAGTTTATTGCATTGTCTGCAAAAGAGAAAAGAAGAAATGAACAATAAATTCTAATTTTAATGTAACACAGTAAAAGAGGTGATAGATTATTTTGGCATGTCACAGAAGATCAATGAGTTTGGAAAGATAAACGTGTTGGAATTTATAGGGTATAAACTTCATTTGGCATGGCTGTTATAAATCACTGGACAAGAAACTGTAACATACTTAGGATCATACTTTATTCTACTCTACCACTGAGCATTTATATCCTTCAAAGAAATTGCACCTCAGATAGGATTTAAGGCGTCATTTCTTTACAGGTGATGATAATGACAAACAAATTCTTACTCACTGCACTGTGCAAAGCGGAAAGACAGAGTAAAACATGATACCAGCTCAATAAATGTAACTATTTTGTGGTGCTTTCTCAGAAAATGAGTTCAATAGGATGTAGCAAAAATCTTGCTCTATGTTATCAATAATTTATTTTTGAACTTACAAGAAATATACCATACGACATGGCTGATTCTGTGGTGAAGAGTTAAAAGATGACAGACGCATTCTGAGTAGATGACTACAATACCTACAGTCTGTTGTGTGTTGGTGGACTCGATTTGATTACAGAATATCAACTATTTCTAATAAGAAATTATTCTAGACTTGCATATTTTAATATATTTTAATTAATTTTTCCAATTTGTCTATTTAGGCAAGGTGTGGAAAGCATTGTAGAAATGACTAAAAACATACTTAGGCCAGATTCTTTTTCCTTGCTAACTTAGACTAGTGTCTATTCTGCAAATAGCCCCAGAGACACCCATGGAAGTACTCAGAGAGAGGATAACTTCCAAAATCTGACCTTTAGCAGAAACTATTCCAACTATTCAGGGTTGTCAGGATTTCATTCTTTACACAAGAAGAGGGTAAACTGGCATTCCATAAGCAGAATAAACTTGTTAAAATAAATTTGGTTTTAATATCCTATCTTAGATTATACTGAAGCATTTTCCAAATATAAACATAGGCAGTAGGTTATGCATCAGAATCTAGTGCTTCAAATTGGTAATACACTAAGCTTTTCATTGGCAGCTACATAGAAAAATTGAAGACAGTAATACTGTGACACCTTGAACAAAGTTCCCCTAGAAATAACATTGGTATAGAAAAGTGTCAATGTAAGTATTCAATTCCCAGTTTCACTCTCTGTTTTATCACATTTTAATTCTATGCAAAACTTGCAGAATGCTAACACTATAAATGTAATAAGATATGTCCTAAGAATTAGCCTTTGATATATGTATCTGCAGAATGTAGTGCAGACTATTAGAAAAAATGTCTTTTAAGGAAGTCTGTAATATGAATAGAATTGGTAAATTTAGAGATATAACAGGGTTTTTTTAGTTATTATTATTCTATAAAGGAAAGAAGGAGAGACAGAATTGACTCAGTCTTCATTATCGTATGACGTCTCAAGCTGTGTCTTTACTGGCAAACTAAAGTGTCAGGGGCCTTTCCCAGGTGCTGGAGTATGGCTGTGTTTACTGTTAAGGATGGTTCTTCTTGCAATTGCTTCTCACTGGTGCAATTCCAGGGTGATTCCAGGGATTGGAGCACTCCTGGGACCACACATCATAGGCAGTTCATAGAAAATCTTGCCTTGGAGACTAAAACAGTACATAAGAACAGATATGGGCCATCCAGTGACAGGCAGCCTCAGGGCTCATGAGGGCTGCTTGGCAGATTTTTACTAGTATAAACATAACTTCAGGGTATGATAATTCTTGGTTAAACTTAGATGTCTATACTGTAGAAGTACAATTCTGAATTAAATATTCTGTAGGCTCCTTTTATAATCAATGGAGAGAAATAATTATCTTTCGTGTATAAGCAATCTGAATTATTATTTGTACAAGGTATATAAATACACATCTTATATAACTTATTAAATATCTATTAGATGTACCTATTGTTTGAATATCTCAATTCTTTCATGAATAGCACTTGTAGGTGTTGTGGTTTAACTCCACGCAGCCGCTCACTCACACCCCCTGCTCCGGTGGGATGGGGGAGAGAATCGTGAGGGCACAAGTAGGAAAACTCCCGGGTTGAGATAAAAACAGTTTAATAATTGAAGTAAAACAAAGTAGAACAGAAATAATAACAATGATAACAACAACAATAGCAGAATATACAAAACAGGCGATGCACAATGCAACTGCTCACCACCCGCCAACCGATGCCTCACGTGTCTGGAACCGTGAGAGCCCCCCTTTTCCCGGACCACGCCTCCTAATTATATACTCAGCACGACGTCACGTGGTATGGAATACCCTACTGACCAGCTGGGTCAGCCGC
>NW_009218025.1:0-267 GCF_000690835.1 Fulmarus glacialis | reverse complement strand
GCATCCCCCATCAAGTGCACCCAGGTCCTTGAGCAAAAGCAATCCCACGGATGAGTTTTCCCTTGCCCGAGGCAGGAGTAACCCAGACGGTCTTCCCCAGCATATTCCTTATATGCACCACAGGGACTTTATCCCCCTCTACAGTACGTAAGAGTTTGGATTGGGCGGGGCCAGCTCGAGTGACAGATCCCCTAGTGTTGACTATCAAAGTGGCTTTTGCTAAATGTATGTCCCAATCCTTGCATGTCCCACCACCCATTGCCCTCA
>NW_009218024.1:0-1027 GCF_000690835.1 Fulmarus glacialis | reverse complement strand
GCAAAATCTTCACTGCTCTGCAGTGATTAGTGATGTTTTGCGTGGGAGATTTGTTAGTAAAACACTGGCCTTGAGCGTAATCTGGTATTTGGGTTTTGTACTGAAGCCATTGCTGTACTTTGGGTACCACCTCCTGGAGACAATTAGCAATTATACTTTTTCCTCTGAGAGGTTTTTTTATGGAGGAAATACAGAATGGCACCTTCGCTACCTTCTTCTATGATGTTTCCTCCTTCATTACAATAACTTTTCAGTATCCTGAACATCCTGGGGTAGTTAAGATACTTCTATTGGTGTTTCTTGGGAATATTGTTTTGGGTTTGTCTAAGGTTAATAAGCAGTCTAAGCATATCATCCAGAGATCTGCCCCAAGGCTGGATAGTTATGAGTGGCAGGGTGTGTGGGGTAGCATGGGCAAATGCCTAGGACAACGATATTATGTCTGAAGTCTCTAAGGTAAAAGGTTTGCAGATTTAACATTTTTCATTTTCTTAAAATGGATGGGGTTTGTCCTTGCAAATATCTAAATATTCCAAAAGGATATTGATATAAAAAGTTAATGAAATTTTTTGTGACATAAGAGCGTAGAGGTGTTGTCTTTGACTTGGTGAATAGTCAGCACTGTTATTTTCCCTTGTTCCCCATTTTTATAAGTTATTGATCAGAACCCCCACGGCAGGCACTGCAGCTACTCCAACCGCCATGACAGGCACTGCGGTTACTCTAATCCTGGTGACAGAGAACCAACCCGTGTCGGTATCAGTGCCCCTATACATAAGAAGAAACACACAAGAAAAACAGCTCATTTAGCAAGGGATGAAGATGAACCAGGGCCATCATGAGAACAGGAGGAGGAAGAGGCAGAACCCATAAATGAGATGGTAACTACCCGATCCCTATCCCTGGGTGAGCTGTGAGATACGCGAAAAGATTTCAGCCGTCGTCCAGGTGAGCACATTGTTACCTGGCTGCTCTGATGCTGGGATAACGGGGCCAGTAGCCTGGAATTAGAAGGGAGGGAAACCAA
>NW_009218023.1:0-1268 GCF_000690835.1 Fulmarus glacialis | reverse complement strand
GTCGGGCATCTTGAATTTGGGACCCTTTAACTTTCCTTCTGGACATTCTAGGTCAACATCCGGAGCCTCTATGTCCACCTTTGGACCTTTTACTGTAACCTCAGGGCCTTTCAGGTCACCTTCTAACTTGGGAATGGAAACATCAACACCCCCCTTTCCTTTTGGACCTTTCAGGTTCAGATCAAAGTCCGGCATGGAGATCTTGGGAGCCTTAAAATGCATCTCAGGCATCTTAAATTTGGGGCCTTTCAACTTCCCCTCTGGGACCTCAATATCCACATCAGGAGCTTCTATATCCAGTTTAGGACCTTTGATATCCATCTCGGGGCCTTTCAAGTCACCCTCTAGTTTGGGGGCAGAAACATCCACATCTCCCTTCAGCTTATGACTTTTCAAGTTCAAATCAATGTCGGGCATGGAGATTTTTGGTGTCTTGAAGTGCATTTCAGGCATCTTGAACTTGGGCCCTTTAACTTTTGCTTCTGGACACTCTAGGTCAACATCAGGAACGTTAACATCCAGTTTAGGGCCTTTGATGTCCACGTGCCCTTGATGTCCACCTCGGGACCTTTCAGGTCACCTTCCAGCTTGGGAACAGAAACATCCACATCCCCCTTCACTTTGGGGCCTTTCAGGTTCAGATCAAAGTCCGGCATGGAGATTTTGGGGGCTTTGAAATGCATGTCGGGCATCTTGAATTTGGGACCCTTTATCTTTCCTTCTGGGCCCTCAATGTCTATGTCAGGAGCTTCTATGTCCACTTTGGGCCCTTGGAGTTCCAGATCTGGCCCTTTCACATCACCCTCTATTTTCGGTACAGAAACATCCATTTCTCCCATCATTTTGGGACCTTTCAAGTTGAGGTCTACATCAGGCATAGAAAATTTAGGTGCCTTAATATGCATATCTGGCATTTTTATCTTGGGTCCTTTCCATTTTCCCTCAGGACCTTCAACATCAAAATCAGGAACATCAACATCCAACTTCGGGCCTTTAATATTCACATCAGGTCCTTTCAAGTCACCCTCTAATTTTGGAACAGAAATGTCAGCGCCCCCCTTCACTTTGGGGCCTTTCAAGTTCAAGTCAATGTCAGGCATGGAGATCTTGGGTGCCTTGATGTGCATCTCGGGCATCTTAAATTTGGGACCTTTCAGTTTTCCTTCAGGACCCTCGATGTCCACGCTTGGCAACTCGGTATCGACCTTTGGGATGGAGACATCAATATCCCCTTTCGGGAGGTTCACGTCCACCTCTGGGCCTTCTCC
>NW_009218022.1:44670-48647 GCF_000690835.1 Fulmarus glacialis | reverse complement strand
GGCGAGGCCGCGCTGGCGTTCAGCCAGCAGGACCCACAGGGATGCTCAGTTTTGCTCTGGAAAATATTAAAAGAGTCGTAAAAAAACCGCACAAGCCCATTGCGGTGTGTGGAAATGATCATCGGTAGCAGCTGCACAGGTGTAAGAAGTTGTTTTTACTTCTTCATGTGCCACAGCTCTGGCAGCCAACAAGCCAGGGCAAGCCAGGGGGAAGGGAGGGTTGTTCATAATCCCCTTTTATTTTTATCCTGCCTTGCCCAGCTGAGTTTCCTCCATTTTATGAGTTACAATCTTTATTTTCTCTTCCAATAAAAGGTGGCATTTGAGTTCAAAAGCCCCACAGGGCTCTTGAGGTACTGACAATGAAGAGAGGCGGAAGAAAAGGTCTAGGTGGATCCAGTGCAAAGCTGTGGCGATTTCAGGACTGGTGGTGAAAATGCAGGGAACCATGGAGCGAAACAGACAATAGCTGGGCAAAACTGGCCTTTCAGGCAGCGCTGCAGGAACGAAAGAAGAAGAAAAAACACTGAAAGCATTTGAAATGTAATACTTAAACGCAGGGCTTTCGTTTTAAAATACACTCTCTTTTTCTTGCTTTTAGCTGGTGAGAGCATATTCATTAGCAGTTCTCCCAGGTTCAACAGCCTTTAGATTTTATTGAGGATGGTATAAAGGTCCACATGGAGAATAAAAGCAGTAGCTACCACAAACTAAAGCTGGAGTTGCCTATTTAAAGTCTGACCTGATCTTCCTAAAGGCAAGTAGTGGTGACCTAAAGGTCCAGCGTGGAGGCTTGGCATCCATGCCAAAACCTGGCATGCTGGCTCTAGCACTGAATTGGGACGTTGTTTGTCCCCAGTGTTACTCGTGGAGTCCTGCCTGGCTGAGGCAGGGTCTTTTTACCCAAAGAGCAAAAGAGAGAGTGAGAAAAAGAACTAAGACTCACGCAGGTCCTCCTCTTTCACATCAGCCATGATGCTTGCATGTGCTTTCATGCTGTATGTTGTATATCATGTGCAGTAATTATTAGAGCTTTAAATTTGGGTGTTCATCCCCCCCAAGGCAGTGGGGGGCAAAGGCTCAGGACATGATGGAAGGGGCTCCTCAGGTCTAAACATCTACAAAAGGGGACCAAGAATGGGCATGGACAGGTCTAGGTTTGGACCTTGGAATTTAACTGATGTTTGGGATGAAGGGATGATGATGATGTATGTTGGGGTAAAGCTGAGACCTTTTGAAACCTGGTTCATGTTTTCCAAAGAACACAAAGCACAAATCTGCTTCTAGAACCTGTTAATTCTGCAAAAGGAGAGCTGGGTAAGGTTGTGGGAAAGCTACCCTCAGCCCCCCTGATCCCAAATTTGGGTTACTTACTGTACCTTACACCTTCCTGAAGCTTACCAGATCTGAGTGAGTTGTTCTAAGCAAGCATGTGGATTTCTGATTGCTTAGGGAACACACCTTTAAGCAGAAACTTAATTTAGGCAGAGCTCTTTCTTCCTATCATTTCTGCTTTCCTTTCATTAAATCCCAAATTATGCATGGAATGTAACTTTATCTCTGTCTGTCACCATGCAGGGCTCTGCTGACTGGTACAGAAGTAAGCCAAAGCCTGTAGCTATCACTGAAGCTCAGTTCTACCCACAGAAGGAGTCCCATAAAAAACATTTGATCAAGCAATCAACTATATCGGTGAGAAGGTTAGTGTCTGAAAATATATGCATCACAGCTGAAAATAGCATCTCTCTAAGATCTGTAAACTCAGAAAAAGAGACTGCTTACAGTGTCACTGCTTAACACCTTCCAGGCAGAAGAACAGAGATTTTTGTCCTGTAATTGCTCATTTGCAGCTTCTGTCAAAGCCTCAAAATCAGAAGACACTTTTTAAAAATCTCATCTAGATTTCTCCTGCAATCTCAAGACACTGTGCTTTACACTTTAATGGAAGTTGCTCCAGAGGGACAGGCATTACCTTATTGATAGAGACCCTATAAGTCTTTCCTTCATGAACTGGGCCTAATTATGTTGGGTATCACGTACACATAATACAATAATGTTCTTCAGAAAGTTTTGGGATGAGGTCAGTAAAGAGAGATACAAGTAGAAAAGGCAGTCCAACCTATATTTGTCCCCGAACTAGAGACAGATGTATAAAGAATAAGGATTTCAGGTCTATATATGCACTGCTACATTTTACAAGCCTAAAATGTAGCTTTTAAAGTCTTTAGTGGAAAGGACAACTGGATGGGGAAGTACCACGGTGAGGTATTGAGCTGCTCTGCCGGCTTCCACCCCACACAGGGCAACACTTCCACACCGGGGGAGATACTTCTGTGAGCAGACTTTGCACAGTTTATAAAAATCTTTAGGTCCTTCTGATGGACAATGCTTCTTAATTCTGATGTCTCCTGTCAGAACAGGTTTTACTGCAAAATGTACTTTCATAAAAATGGAACTGTTTGTAAATGACTTATCTAACTTAAAAGGATAGAGGATAAAGGAGAGATCCAGTGAACATAATGTATTTGGATTCTCAAAAAGCTGTTGGCAAGGTTCCACACCAAAGGTTATTAAAGAAATGAAGCTGTCATGGGATCGCAGGAATTATTTCATGGAGTGAAAGCTGGTTACAGCACAGGAAAGGGTGGGATTTAGTGGTCGGCATGGCGAAGAGCCAGCAGTGGGGTCCCCCAGGGATCAGTGCTGGAACCAGTGTTGTCTAATATACAACCAATGACTGGAGAAAGGAGTGAACAGTGAAATCTCTGTGTTTGCAATGGTAGTGGACTTTTTCAAGTATGCAAACATCACATAGCAAAAGACACCTGAAGGACCTCACTAAACTGAATGGGCAAAAAAGTGGCAGATGAGCTTTGGTGCAGATAAATGTAACTTGCTGCCATAGGGTGTTGTGCATGTGCCTGTATCAACAGACTCAAAAAAGAATTAGACAAATTTGGGACACCAGGTCAAAAGATGAATACGAAAGGACTAGGCAAGGATGAACCCTCTAACATCCCCAATCCAACAGCTGTGGGTACTGAGGGAGTAAGCAGGGAATGCGCTGAGGAAAGCGGCCAGGCAAAGGTGCTCTCCTTACCTGGCCCCTCCTATTGGCAGTGCTGGAGACACACATGGTGCTGGGTGGACCCAACAGTGTGGGTTTTATGTTCCTATTTTGACAAAATTTCTGGTAGAAGAAAATCTGAACGAAGAGTTTAAGCTATCAGAATAGTTTGCTTTGGTAAAGAAAATTTTGACTTTGTCTTTTGGGTTTTGTTAAATTGTGCTATTATTGAGGAATTTAAATGCATGCTATTTTCATTGTTTTATAGTGCTTTAACACTACAATATGTGATAAAATATTAAAAATAAAAAGCAAAATATTACAACATTATGAAAATTTTGCTATTCTTTAAGAAATATTTTGTTGGGTATGGATCAGTTTTCTTCTTTGTAAAATTGAGTCCATACCAATTTTGATATTTTGAATTTTCATTCTGTATCAGAATTGAAGCATGTTTTGCAATACTGTAATTTTTGGTGGAATAGAAACATCAATTTCCGGTCAGCTCTAGTGATTATTTCCTTTTCTAATGCTTGTCAGCCTCTCCTTCTCCCATTTCAGAAGTTTTCACTGTCTAAGCATACCAAGTCTGCTCTGTCTAAGGAGACAGTTTAGGTGCACGTAATGTAGAGCATGATAGAGGGGAGCTTAGTTCAGCATTACTAGAAATCTACCCTGTTTAATTTTGCATCAAAGAACAAGATCTTCTACTGCTTAAGTTAAAAGCAACCTTGGAAAGGAGTAATACCACCTGCCTGGTTGCTCATTTCCGTTACCAGAGCCCCGGTCCCCTTGGGTGGCACCGGCACTGGTGTGACAGCACCATGACCCAGCTTTGCTGGGGCTTGCTCGGTCAACAGCAGGGGTAGGGAGCTGTTAGGCAGCAGTAGGGTGGACCTGTGTCTCTGAA
>NW_009218022.1:0-44648 GCF_000690835.1 Fulmarus glacialis | reverse complement strand
GCTTATGCCAGTGCCTGCTTACGCCAGCTTGAAGACTTCATGACAATATCTCTCCATATGAGACAAAGACCACCCGAGCTAGATGTCAGCCAGAACGTGGATGGCGAGGGCATTACATTGCCTCAGTTTTGAGACTGCTACCTGACACTCTCTGTGATCCTGAAGCTGAGCTCCAGGAGAAAGTGGCAGGGGGTGGTTTCTGTGCTTTTGTGCTTCTTGTAGCTTGTACTGCGGCTTGGGATTCTCCACACTATTTTCCCTATTTCTGTTTAACTGTAGGAGCTGCTTCCCAGAAGGGATCTTGCCATACTGCCCCTCCTAATCCTTTTCTTCCCTTTTTTCTCCCAGAGTTTCTTTTGTGAGTCTGGCAATTTTGTGATAATCATTCCTCCTCCTCACAGCTCTGCATGGGAATCTGCCCATCTGATGGCGTGGGTGGGCATAGCTGGTGTACAGAACACAGCTATCTTCTTTCTGTATGCATGAAATTCATCAAAAGCCTTCCCACTAGCAATAAACCTCTGCTGGAACTAGGACCCGGTCTGGAAAATTACCATTAATTTTCCAATTCAAGCGGCCTTTGGGAGTTGTTCGTAGAGCAACCTGGCTGCTTGGCTTCAGAGCGGCTTCCCAAGTGCTAGAGACAACTGTGGGCATCTTGGGAGCTGGAGCCGTGCGTAATCATCCATATCATCAGCTGAGCGTGGTGGTGCAGCAAAACACAGTCCCTGCTCCTAGAAGGTGTTGCTGCTGTGCTGGCCAGACAGACACGGGCTAGTATGGGATGTGCCAAACCTATCAATCAGCTGCATTTGGGGTCATTCACTCACGGAGGTGCACTCAAGTAACTGAGGCGTGCGCAGGATTTCGGTCAATGCATCACCTGCTTCTGACAGTGCTTCCCCCCTCACAAGGGAATATATCCTTTATATTTCTCTCTTTATTTAAATACATGTCTTGCTGCCTGCTGGTGCGTGGGCTACAACTAACTACAGTTGTAAAAAACCTGATACCTAGATGAGACTGGCTCTGAGGGATGTGTCAGCGGAGGGCTCCCTCAGCTGCCAGAGCCGCTCACTAGTGCCCTGATGGTCAGCCTCGGCAGAACTGCCAGGGCACGACAGAAATTGAATCAGCTTCTCATTCTCAAATACAGGAAAGGTGGAAGCAAATAAGCCAGAAAACTTACATCTCTGGGGACCACATTCTTGAGGTGAAGTAGTTCAGGGCTAAATCTCCCACTGTGAAGGCAAGGAGATAGTCTTTTGTAAGTGAGATCAGTGAAAACAATTCCCCTCTCTTCATTCTTCAATGAAACCAATAACTTACTATGCAATTAGAGGTTAAAGTACAAACTCCTTGGGTTATACCTTGTATGCACTAGTGCGCACTGAGGAGATCTGTGGGTACAGTTGGTGGTGGAATCCAAGCCCTGTGATACCATCACCTGAAACGCTTTGGGTAGCTGTTTTTGACAGAGTAGGGGAGGAGCTGGGTGGTCTGTGTTTGTGCACAGAAGCCAGTGGATTGTTACCCTGAGGGAGGTGGCACAGCGAGTGCAAGGTGCACATCTGCCTGAGGACCTTCAGCAGCAGCTGAGTCTACAGGAGCAGTTGGAGTTCCAGCAGTCGCTGGAAGCCTTACCATGGCACCCTGCCTCACAGAGAAAAACCTTAGGAAGAAAAGGAGCTTGTTGACTGCATACAAACCAGACAGGGAAAGGAGGCTGCTGGCACTGTTATATTCACTGTAAACAGCTTTGTCATAAGCTGCCATGAGCTGAACTCAAACCTCAAAGATGAAAATCTCCAAAACCAATTACCATTCGCCCCTGTTGAGCCCCCTCTTCTGATTCATCACCACCTTGCAGCAGATCTGTGAAATGTGGGTTCACCTCATCACCTGGGGTCATCCCCTGGCAGCACAGCCAGCTATTGCAAGCCTGTGAAGGAAAATTATCTTTCTCAGATCACATTTTTGGAGGTAATGGCTCAGCAGTCAGAATGAAATCATCAAACACCAAGATGAGCCAAAGTGAAAGCAATAGATACTGGTGGGTGGTTTTGACCAACTGGTTAATAAAAGACACATCAGGTTTATACTGCAACTTTATTACAGTAATACAATCAGATTAAATGATTTTCACAGCTAATATACCTAATTATATCAGGGTATGTATATATATTTTATTCCCAGCACATTACAATCTTCTTATCTTTAATCATGCAGCGAGTAATGTACAAACACAATTATATGGAAGATTTTTTTTTTCCCTAAAAAAGAGAAACCAAAATTACAAAAGTATGGCTTTATAAGAAAGTCGTATCATACAATGAACATTCATTTGTACTTGGGCATGGCAACACTCGGTCTTAATCCGTGAACAATAGTATCTGTCACTGTCATGCTGATTCCAAAAAAGCCAAGGGAACTGGGAACAGGGAATTGCCCATCGGTGTTAGAGAGATGGAAAATATATATCTATATACATTCAAAGTATGAAAAATGTAAAAAATGTTTTCAGGGATTAAGCATCACATTTATTTATATGCTGAAGTCAGTTATGGAGCCTTGAAGAATATAAGTGCACAAACAGTTTCTGTTTCCCTTTAGAACAACAAACATCAGGAGTGATGCAATTGATTTAAAAAGCCTTACTTCAGGTGTAAAGAGCTGTAACTGAGGTCAGAATCTGGCCTGTCCTTCCTGCTAATGGTGCTGCAGAAACAGACAGAAGCGTAGGGTTAGGAAGTCATAGGTGGCTGAATTTTGGGCAGCCCAGAGAAAAGAAAGACAAAGATGTACGTTTAATAGATTTTATTAAAAAAAAATGGATTTGAGAATAAAATGTGGCCGCTATCACAAACCCTGCGCTGGACAGTTGTGGCTATTGGTGAGCAGAAGCCCTTGTGGTAGGTGTTCAGGGGTAAAACACCCGTTTCAAGAGCAAAGCTGCTGCCTCTTTACAAGAGAAGAAGAAATGTCCTTACCTGTTAGCAGCACAGAGCTTGGGACACTTATCTCATGAAAAGGCTGCTTTCTTAAGGCATTGATCACTGATGTGTACAAGCACTGTAAGTCAGTTATGAGTTTTACCAGGAGAGGGCAGACAGAGACACAGACATACATGTGCACACGTGGGCCCACTCGTTTACGTGCACACACACACACACAAACACACGCCAAGTCACTCGCCATGCTCACTGAAGCGATACTCATCGAAACTGGTCACACATACACATGCAACTCAGATCCTTACAATGCCACTCCTCAAAATTGAAATTAAAAAGATGTAACCTGCAGAGCCAACCTGTAATCCAAAGATTAGCAAAGACTTTGCCCTCTCCCTTTCCTCTCTCTCTTTTATTCTTTTTCCCAAGTTCAGAAATAAAGATCTTGGCTACACTTACTCAGTATGTACATACGGAAAATGTAAACATCACTACACAGCACCTAGCACCCTTTTTGATTAACAAAGTCACCGACATATTTGTCATGCAAGCATAGGGATTTTTCAAGACTACGGACTGTCAGGTTACAGGAAGTGTGGAAAATATTTTGAGTTTACTTTTGCTAATGACCTGGCTTGGAAAGAATGAAGAAAAAAAATCAACACAGACAGGGCTGAGGTAGATTTGGCTGTGTCTGATGTAATGTGACTGTACTGAGCGGGAAGACAAATGGGATCTCAAACTAACAGGCAGGTCACCACAAGATAAGCAAGGGAGAAGGTTCCTCCACTCCAGCAGAAGGACACCCCATCCTGCACTCGTATCGCTACAGGCAACGGAAAGAGTCGTCACCACAATGCTAATGGCCCTAAACTCTGGCCCAGCGGGACTGCACATGGAGGTCAGATGGTAGTTCAGCAGCTGAGGGCCAGCTGGTGCTTGATCTCTTGTTAAAATGGTCGGGAAAAGGAGGAATGAGAGGGCTGTGGAGTGATCTTTCCAGTGCAGGTAGCTGCCCGTTGCGCACTGGGCCGAGCATACCAGTGTTTTTGCATGTTGGCCAACAGTGGGCCAGCAGCTTTCTTCCAGGCTGTGGTATCAGATGCAGATATACCCCAGAATTTGAGTTTCTTGAGCAGTTGCTGCAAATCCATCTCTTATCCTCTGTCTGGGCTAGTGAATACAGGGTAGCCTCCCACATGGACAAATGCATGCACACAAGCATCCTGCTACCTGCCACAAATTCACCCATCTAGCCTGAAGTGCCTGAACCCTGGCCTTTGCAATGATCCACAACTATTACAATTAACAAGAGATCCCTGCACCATTTTAGACCCACTTGCTCCCAGTGGGTTGCTCTGGCTCTCTGGGTACAGCCCCCTGCCTTATTAGAAAGTGCTAACTCATTAATGCCAAGAATCCCTACCTGCCTCCTTTGATTTATAAGTAAGTCGAACAGCCCTCCCCTCCCCCCTGTCTTTTCTGAAACTCTTTATAGCACCGAAACTCTCATGGTTTCAAGCCAGTGCAGTAACAGTTGATGATTTCCCTTCCCTACTTCCCTGGGATCTCTGCTCCCAGGGCCTAATTACTATTCTAATAATATCCATCACCAGCCTCCTCTGCCTCTCGCCCACCGACATCCGGATGAGATACCGCATTGCTGCTGGGGACAAACCCAATCCTGCTCCTCTGGAATCCAGGGGTGCCACAGGGGCCGTGCTCTGTGTCGTTGCTCTCATCAGCCTTGGGCAGTGAGAGCCTGCTTTGTCCTCTGCCTCCAGCTCTGGGTTTCTGGGGGCTGCCAGGGCTGGGGAGCCTGCAGGGCTTGGCAGAAGCAGCTCAGCCACCGCTTATAATGCAAATCTGCCTTGGGCTCTGCTTTGCTTCCCAAGCTGTGACAGCCTCCGCCTGCCGCAGAAGCTGCTGAGCGAGCAGCCTCTCCACAAAACCCTCGCCCAAGATTGACCCTGAATTTCTCCGCCACCATTCATGCCCTCCCCCATCGCACAGGGAGGAATAGACAGATGGGGAAAGACATGCAAGTCCCCAGGGGCAGGGGTAGAAGGACACTGCAGCACCAGGGATGTGAGATTTCAGGAGAAGGGTTAACCCCTTCGTGGCCTGCTTGCCACTTTTAGGGCTGGGCTGACATTTCCTCCATCTCACAAGCAAGCCTGTATCTTCACCTAGCGCAGCGCAGGCGGCACCAGCACCAAGGTGCTTTCACGGCATGTGGGAAGAGCTGTCCGGGAGGAGCATCCCGGTCTCTCAGCAAGAGTGTTTCAGTTGGCTGTGCCCAGCACGTTGCGCAGCCCTGCAGGAAATCTCCACCTGGCCGTGTCTGGCATCGCGGAGGTACCCTGTGCACAGGGAAACAGAGCGGAAGTACTCCCTGTGCTGATGGAAAAAAAGGTGCAGCTCCAGCACAGCCGCCTTGGCACAGGCAGGGAATTAGCCAGACGATACAAGAGCCATTTTTGCACAGAGCAATTGAGATGTGAATGCACATGCTTTCTTAGCTAGAGCCTTGCTAAAAGGGATTTGTGGCCCACAACCTTTGGCTCCAAATTTATTTAAAGAGATGAGTGATTTCTTCACTGCTATTTAGTACGGATCTGGGGAAATGGGTTATGCTACTTCAGCAGAGCAGAGGGTTGCGCTTTCAAAGAGAGGAGAACATTGGGGTCCAAAATAAGGCATGTCCCCCAAAGGGAGTTGGGATCCTGCCACTGCTCTGTTGGTGCTGAGCATGGCCGAGAGAGCAGGACCAGTGCCTTGAATGGACAGGGCTCTGCCTGGGCAGCAAGGTGCAGAGCTCTCCAGAAAGCAGGGCAGCCCCAACTCTTTGCTTTCTGCAAACACATCCTGCCTGCAGTGCCCAGGGGAGTCAATGGGAACTTGTTGTGTTTTCCAGGATTAGGCCCTCTGTGTGGACCTGGCAAAAATACTCTAATTGACAAGTGACAACTTTTAACAGCAGAACATCATACCCCAGCTTAGGATAACTAGCAAATGCTAGTGGCTGTGAGAGCCATTGGGAAATCAATTTAGTGAGCTACGTCTCTTGTGGAGATACGTTCAGTCCTAAAACACAAGTCAAGGGGAAATAATGTCACTTATGAAGGACAGGGCTTCCACTGGCCCTGCTCTGATTTCCATTTGTTTACTGGACAGCACGGGGAAAATGGTTCCTTCCCCATTGCACAAGTCTGTAGAAGCATCAGGGCTGGGATTGCCTTTAACCCCCTCCCTCCCTCCCGGGTGAGACAGGATGCTTTCTGTTAGCTATTCTGCCCGTCTCTATCCCCCCACCAGGAATATACCCTCACTGCCCCTCTCTGAACTCATGCCCTCCACGCTATGACCTGCTGTAAAGTAACTCAGTAAAATCAGGTACCCTGCAGGACTGCCTCTACATCCCTGCAGCATCAGCCACGGACTTTTTGGTTATTACTAGATGATGCTGGATCATTGTTAGAAAGGGAACCTGACGTTTGAACCCTGTTGGTACAGGATGGTATTTCTCCCAGCTCTAGCAGAACACAGTCCCATAGTTACACCATTTGAAAATCCCACTGGGCACGTAGTTCCTTTTTACGCAGGTATGTTGCACAGGATACAGTTATCATATTGGGAATTCAGATACACTGATACCAGCTGACAGCTAAGAAACCAAACATATCACAGTCTCGATACAGTTAACCCTTCACATGCACAACAAAACAGAAAACAAGGAAGGCTTTTGCTTTTAAAAGTGCCGTGCCTGCAATCAATTAGAAAAGACATTTAAAATCTTGTCACAAAATATTGGATTTTCCAGCTTAGCCTAATATGTTAAGTACTAAAATCACACTAAAATACAGAGGGTGGTGGATGACCAGCTCCCCTAAGTTGCCTTTGAAAATCCAAGACCCAGTGAATAAAGTCAAGGAAAAACATTTACCACATTTTTTGTCGGTAGCTTTTTGCCATAGGATGGTAAGGGCTTTAGTGCCTGAGGTATAGGTAGTTCCTGGATGCTTTTAGGGAAGTGGGAGGGGGGAAGAGTCTGGAGAATAGTTTGCATAGCTTGCAGATATAAAGAAGCAGGTGTGTTCCCCACCAGGCTGTTGAATTTGTCTTCCCCCAGCAAAGCTGTCCAGTGGTCCGGATGCTCCTGCAGAACTTTCCGCATCTTAAACTGTGGGTTGGGCATGAAGAGCAAAAGGTAGTCAAGGCAGAGCTTCTTTGATGCCACATTGACTTTGGAGTCCCACATCTGCTCCAGGATGACGTCCAGCGGAGTAAGCCCTTTGCTGTCCTCTATCCTGGGAGAAGCTCCATTCCCGAGGAGGATGAGGACCGTCTCTGACCTCAGCAGTTCGCAGGCAAGGTGCAGGGGGGTTTTCCCATCTTCCAGATGAAAGCAGCCAGTCCTATTGATGTAGGAGTTCAAGCTGGGGAGCTTGTGTGCAATTTTGATGATCAGCCCCAAGATATCTCTCCTGTCATATGTGACCGCCATGGCCAAGTGAGGAGCAGAGGATGGGCAATAGCAGAAGTGTTCCCCAGGCACCTTGAGAGCCTCCTCAGGAAAATGAGACAGCAGATACTGAGCATAAGGCAGGTGGTTATGCACCACTGCATAGAGAAGGGCTTCTGAAGGTGAGTAGGTTCTTAGGCTGGCATTTTCCTCCCAGTAAAAATACTCCATAGTTCTCATGTCTTCCAGCATCCACACAGGCTTGTGATCTCTCACAGCCTGGTAGAACATATAGGATAAGAACTTGCAGTGCCTGCTCTGATCATCCTGCAGGCTGGCCTGGTTACTGGCCATGGCTCAGCAAATAAAGAGCAGCTCCACGTAAAATCACTCCAGACTGTAAGATCTGTGCACTTGGAATGCAGATCCCGATGCTGCTGCAACCTTCAGGCTGTCATTGCTGCCTGGACTGCACTAGCTGGAATGCATGGGCTGATCATCTCCACCCATTCATTGTTTTTCCCCTCACTGCAGTGGTTTTGTTTAGGTAAGCACAATCCCACAGGCTCAGTTAACCCATGCCATGCAAGCAGATGGTTAGTAAGTACATCCCGCTCTGCGAGTGGCACAGGTTACTGGAATGCTGTCAGACTGCGAGTGATTTTATACACACACAGCTAGAGAGAAGAGAGGGAGAGACTAAAATTAGCTTAGGAGGTGAGGCGGATTTCTGTCTGCATTTCGTGTCTAACCAGCTCATACATTGCAGTAAGTGCAATAGCAATATTCATTTTTTGTATGTCACTCACACACACGCAGCTCATTATATAGTAAAAAATATGTAGCAGTGTAAAATGCTCCACAGCTGATAATACGCCTGATTATACGCTCAGGAAATCAAGGGATTGGTAGCCGTAGCATTAGGAAGGGATCCCTATTTTATAAAAAATGGTACGGCTAGCCATTTAGGAGACACTGATGTTAATGGATTGTCTATAAGGCATTAGGGATGTTTAAGATCCCAACATTAATCTCTGCAGAAAAAAGAGTCAAAGAGGATGTGGAGTAACCATGCCCAGAGTCATAAAGCATATTGCTCAGTTTAGACACCTGTCTTTGTTTAGCAAGAAAATATCTGAAGTGCCTCTCTATTGCACAGCAGGTACATAAACAAAAGGTTAATGGCCAAACCCCACTGGCAGATGGAGAGCTTTGATCTAAGCATTTCTCAGATGTCATGCTCCAGGACTGGGGGCAGAGCCAGTTGCAATGGGGGGAAGTGGGATTAAGGAATCAAAGTTGTGCAACGCCCTGGTAAGACACAGAGGACCACGGCCTACACGCTTGAGGGGATAGTGCCTGTTGGATGAGGCAGAAGGACCTGACCAAAATTAAATTCACGGAAAAGAAATTAACTAAGCACCTTTTATGGCAACTTGTGTTTAAGGAAGGAGGGCTTCCATGCATCTTACAAATCTACAGATTGCAGTAACATGGTATATCACCATCTTGATAGGAAAACAGGGAAAATACAGCAAATCAAGAATTCTTTTTTTCATTTAGCAAGGAGACAAACATATATTCAGTATGTTCAAACTAGAGAGTATTCAAGTATCAACCTCTCCAAATGATGCCTGGGGTCATCCAAAGAGAAAACCAAAGCCACTCATAAAACTGGGTTTAGATCTAGCACATCTTCCAAAGTTCTGGATGTTCAGGTCCATAGCCCAAACATTTCATTTTAGGGCCAGTTTTCATATGGTTGGAATAAACAAGTGTATGTCCAGTTTTCGCCCACCATTATTGTAGTTATGCATGGAAATGCTGCTACATAGTCATTTGCACATGGTATTACCTGTCTAGTACCCATGGTCGTAATAAACTACGTGCATGCTCAGGGTCAGATCCAAAGCCTACTGAGGTGCACAGGGAGGTTCCCACTGACTCCAGCATGCTCTGGATCAGGCATTAGTGGAGCACTTGGAGACACACATTTTGTTTCTCCAATTGCTAACCCAAAGCATCTGAAACTTGGACTTATGTACTCAGAAGGGAGGTGAATTAGTATTTAAGTGGCTAGGCTCTTTTGTCTAAAGCTCTCACAGGGCTTTTCCTACTAGTAAATCATGACTATACCCTAGGAATTACATGGATTTCATTATTTCCATGTGGCAGGTATGGGAAAACACACACACACACACGCTTTACTTAGCCCAGTTTTACAGAGCAGCTCACAGATGGGGCTGGGCACTGAAGCAGGAGTTGCTGTGTCTTTGCCCAGAGGTTATAACTATTAAGCACCCCTCACCTACTACAGGTGTTTAGATAAGGCTCCTCAGGGAAGTGGTCACAGCACCAAGCCTGTCAGAGTCCAAGGAGCATCTGGACAATGCTATTAGTCATACGGTTTAGTTTTAGGTAGTCCTGCAAGGAGCAAGGGGTTGAACTTGGTGATCCTTATGGGTCCCTTCCAACTCGAGGTATTCTATGATTCTATGATAAATGGAGATGCAGAGTACATCTGTATAGGGAAGATAGTGCTTGGTACATTGAGAGGGGAATTACAGTGCATTGGCTCTTCCGTAGGGGTTCAGCATGCAGACACTCTCACAGGACATTATGGCTTAGTGTTTTAGTACCAAGTAGCCTCATGCTATCACTCCCGGATTAATCCATGGCATATTGACCCTAGCACAGGCAGGCTCACAGTTGTCTTCTCTGATGCTAAATCCATCACCAATGGCAATTGTATCAACCAAAGTGGTTCTGCCACTGCTACGGCAGGGTGATGACCAAGCAGAGCTGCTTTCGTAGTGCCTCCTGTCCCTCTGCTGTGCAGAGACTGACGGGCAGTCACTTTGCAGAAAAATGCAAATGAGTTTCTGCACTTCACCTGCTGTGGGCTGTGGCACACAGCAGACCTGGACACCTTTGCCTTCCCTTTCTTGGCCATCCAGTCCCTGGGAGATGCAGCCTGTGCTGCGCGTCCCCCCTCCTTCCTTGCACCTGGCCTGGTGACTGCAAGCTCACAGGCTCACTTGGACCAGAAAGTTGATCATGGTTTTTTGAAGACGGAGAAGGGATAATTTGGCACTGACTCTGCTTGCTGACCCAGCTGACCCTGCAGGGCAGCCGGTCTGGCACAAGGAACGGTGCAGGAGTCTTCAGCCAGGAGAGCAGAAATGAGGAAGCCAGAGCCTTTCAGGGCCAGCCCTCAGTCACAGAAGGGTGTGTGCAACGTCAAACCTAATGTGTGCAGAGACACATAAAAGTCAAGAGAAAATATCCTGTGAATATCTCCAAGGAAGAGGGAAGCCGAAATCCCAGAATCAGGAATGTCCACCAGGCTTACGGCAATTGCCTCTATACCACAGGTCCAGGATGTCCAGGGCGTGAAAACATATGCAATTACAGGTTACCTTGTAATTACAGGTTACACTGTAATTCTGCCCAGGAAGCCCAGCACAAACCTAGGGGAGTCCTTCGCATGGTTTGCTCACCTCTGTGAGGTGTTTAAATGGCACAGGTCTCTGCTGCGCCAGGGTACTGCCTGCCGTGCTGGCTCCTGTCCTTGGCCTGTTCTTGGTTTTTTCAGTAGTTTAGAAAAGCTGGAGCCGAGGGCACATGTTTGATAGCAATGCATCTCTTCTGAATTTTATTACAAACCTAATGCATCTGTAGAACATTCTAGATCCATTAGAAATAGAAGACATTAACTTGGAAAGCTTTACTGAGGAACTGGAAGAAGATAAAGAGTTTGGGAGTTTTTGTTTATTTCTTCGAATTTTGATCTGTGGCTAAAAAGAGTGCATCCTAACTCATAAGGTGTTTGTTGTGGCTTCCTTCTTTGCCAAAGTGCAGGCTAGAAGGTGAGCACAATCAGTTTTGACTCATAGAGGGAGCATCCAAGGGAGCCGGAACAGTTTTGAAGGATGAAACTGAAAAAAAAAAGTTGATTTTACCCAAAACACCATTTACCATTTCAGCTGAGACCAAGAGGCTCTTTAGACCTCTCCCAGGCAGATGCATTTTTCACATTTTGATGGTGATTTCAGCTCATAAAATGATTTGGTTATTGCAAGCCTATGAGACATAGAGTGTGTTTCTGAGTTATTTGGGAACCTTCTTACAGTGTTATGCTCAAAATATTGTTTCTGGGCAAAAGAGAAACCCATCTTATATAAAAGACAGTAATTTATTTTTAGTATAACTGAAATCTTAGCACTCTAATACAAAAATCATTATTAGTCCAGGTCTAATTATTACAGAAAAATAAATAATACTCCTATGCAGAAAAAGTTTCAATAATAACAATAATAATAATAATAACAATAATAATAATAATTTCAAAATTGTTACACACAGACTTCTTAGCTTCAACCCCTATTCCTGGTGTTTTGCTCCCCCTGCCCTTGCTCCTCTGGGTCCTACAGTTGATGGTTTCATTCTGGGAGTGGTGGGGGTGTTACAGGGAATTGTCAGCATAAATTATGGTCACTTCTTTAACTGACCATAGGTGAGTTGTTTGTAGCTATGAGGTCTCCAGAGTCAAGCCTGTGCCCTATCTCTTACCATCCCATGCCTGTACTCCTCTGCACCGCATCCTGTGCCTCCACTTCTCAAGGCCTCTGCTGTAAGCCAGGCCTATGATTAAGTCTAGCATATTAAGCTGGAGTCATGAACATCTCATGGTGCACAAAATAGCTACTTGTTACTGCTATATGTATAAAACTATGGTTGTACCATACAGTGCTAATCAAAGTAAAACAAATCAGCCATAGCTACCTGGTCAGAAGGAAAAAAATGCTCTGACAGCTAAACCAAATTAAAATAAAGCAGCAGGCAGGTCAATAAAAGTCCAGGCAAAGCAAGCCTGACAAGCCTCAGTCCTGAGCCCCTGCGGCCTGTTACTAGCAATGGCCATACTGTACTGCAGGGATAGAGGGTTTCAATAGATCCTGTTTCTGGAATAAACCAAAGCAGAAAGACATGCTGCATACTGCATACTACTGAGAATGTGGCTTAGGCTTATCCCCCTTTCTGTGTCATTTCTTTCTCTTGCCACTCTGTATAAAGACACAGGGAACAATGAGGAGCACTGTGGGATCAAGGGTGGATGAATATACCTTCTGGAAACAGACAAAAGTAACAGCAGCTTTTGGTCTCTGGGACTGAGGATAAATCACTTGTGTGGCTGGGAGTGGGGCTTTCACATTTGTCGTTTCACTGGCTGACGAGAACAAGGCATTTCCTTACTTGAAGAAAGGAGCAGGCATGCCACAGGCCACAGTGGCCTAGTGGCTAATTTGAGCTGAGCTCAGCTCCTTCCCGCCATGTTTTTGCCTGGGCACACACATGTAAAACTTCAAGGAAGATTCTGCTTGGGAAACAGAAGAACAAAAGGCTTTGGGAAAGATGGGGACAGTCTCCAGCACCTTACATCTGTCAAAAACTTCAGTGAGATGTTTCTTGCTCCCTTTCTGCCTTTCTTCAGTGATCTTTATTGGCATCTGTTTGCAGGGCACAACTGATGCCAATTCCTCTAGGTGCTTTGCACAGGAGGGGCACAGGATGGTCTGGACAGGACACACAAAGAAGTAAAGCCATTGCCAGGTATCGGGTGCCCGAGCACAAAGCAAGAGAGTTACAGAAACCTGATCTCTTGATTCAGAGGCATGCTGTTTTTCAGTATCCTGCCTGCTGGTCTTCATCCTTCCCTTGGGAAAAAAAACCCTGATCTGTAGGTGATGGATGATACCCCTTCAGCCACAGTGAGCCTCTAGCAATGCTTGCTGTGTCCTGCTTTCCACGTCCAGCCCAGACTGCGTGGTGCAGCTTTGCAGGCACGCTGTGTGATGAGTTAACACCCTTGTGCAGAGCCCTGCTGCACCTCTCTGGTTTCTTCATGCTTTTAATGCTGTGGTTGTGAAAAGAGTGATAAACTCAGCTGGTGGCAAGGATGGATGCCAACTCAGGGATTCGGTGAAAAAGAGCGTGACTTAAAAGACCTGATAAAACCAAGGTCAAAGACTGCAGGTGTTGGATAGAAAAGAAACTGCCCAGTTACTAACAAAATGGTGGACAGCTTACCTATGTCAAGAAACTGGAATAGCATAGCTAACACAGAAGGCTGGTTTTATGGAGCATGAAGGGTTTCTTTTATATCCTGCTACATGCTTTCCAGCTCTAATTCATCCAGCTGACTAAACAAGGCTTTGAGATAGTGGAAAAATCTACAGTCTGACCTGTCCTGAATTGCAGAATATTTCACTTCTGCTTGCAGAATTCAAACAGCGAGTGAAACAATCTCTGACTATATGGCTAGAGGCTGGAAATGAAAATAAGCAGAGCTCTACCAGTTTGGAAAGCATTTGAATTACATGTAATGGGATCAGCTGATGTGCTGTGTGCAGAACAAATCAATCCCCAGATGGTTATTTACCTGCAGAAGTTTGAAAGTGAAAGATAACTACCTAAAATGCAAGAGTCATATGCAATATATGTAAGAGGGAGTCATCTAGAGACAAATGGAGGATGTTCAGATTATGTCCATGCTGCCATTTGAGCACTGCTGTAATCCAGACATATATCCTGCTCATACTGCTCATTCAGATGCTCACCTGCACATTGTACCAAGACCTGGAGCACTCACAAGAGGTACGGGAGCCTGGGCAACACACTGTTTTCCTGCAGGTTCTTGTTTATCCAGCTTGCGAAGGGCTTAGCCTGTTGTGTCTGAGTTTAACCTAGCGCTTCACTTCCCAGCTGCAATGAGTCCAAGCTCTACCGCAGCAAGCCACAAACAGCAGGCACAGAAAATGCCCAAATCAAGGGGGCCAAGTGTGCCTTCGCCTGTTCCTTTGTCTGCTTTTAAGCTCAGAGTATAGACAGAGCCCTTGATATAGGAAACGCTTCCAGCATATATGGATGCTGATTTAGGGCAAGCCTTTTAGAAGGAACAACATCGTGTGGTGGCCACCAAGAGCATACGTCAATGCAACAAGAGCACTGTGACAGCCATGCCAGATGATGAGCCTCCTTGCAATCTTCCTTGCTTCTTCCTTGCAGGAGAAGTGGAGCCTGCTGCAAATGTGATAGCATCTCCACAATGGTGAAAGAAGGAAGGAGTAAGACTGAAGATGGATCTTGAGACTACTTAGGTAAATCTGCAAAGTTTTCTTCTGTTTCCTACAGGATACTTAAGCAAAATCCCTGGCATTGTAACATTGTGGTCACCTAGTGCTTACACTTTGTGTTACATCCTCCATGTCTGGTAAAGAGTAGCTGAGAGAGATGCACATGGCAAAGCATGAAGTATCATGGGCTTAGCAAAGTTCTGAACTCTGGCCCCTCACAGCAATTATCAGAAATTTTTAACAGCATTTCCTGAGTTATGATGACTATTTGTTCCTTTAATCCATCTTCTTGCTTTAAGGAGCAGAAGTTATAAAATACGTGGCAGGTCTCTATCTCTATGCCAGGTGAAAGCTGAATGCATATTTTCGGAGCCACTTTCATCTCTTCTGGCATACATAACCTCAATATGCGTAACTGCACGGCACTGGGCAACTACAAAGGCGTGTTGAAGACTGTCTGGGTGTCACTATGTGACCTGAGTGGCAAAGACCTATGACATAGTACTAGCTGTGGCCCCCGACTCTGAGGTACAACCTCCCTTACCTTCAGAGGATGTGGGAATATTGTGAATTTCCCTCCTAAGTCTCAGCATGAGGAATGCTGCAGGAGGCAGGTGTCATGGTCTGAACAAGCCTGAGCAAGGAGGACGGGTGCTGAGGTCTCAAGTTGGACTGGGCTTAGGACAAAGAGTGAGCTGAGCTAGGAGAAGGGTCAGGAGCAGGACCCAAGTGAGGTGGCGGAATTGAAGAGTGAACTTTCTCAGGGTGCTGGAGAAGATGGAAAGCAACGAGGTGCCACTAGTACCACCCTTTTGCTTGTGTTCTGAGTGGGGCTGTCATGGGTATGGGATCCAGGGCCCAAATAAGCTATTTGGCGTATTGAACTCTCTATTTTCAGGGAAACTGCTTGCAAGCAGCTGGCAGGCTTGCCAGAGCCTGGGGATTGTCGAGTGCTGAAGGCTGATTAGGGCAGGATCCCTACCACCATAAATCCAATCCTTTTCCTCTGTCCACTCCCAGGGAGGGATTCCCCATTTCTAAAGGCAGGCACTCAGTAAACACTGGAATAACTCCAAAGGAAGGATAAAGATGTTTCTAACTCTCACTGAATGTCATACATCTCTTCAAATATAGGTTAGATCAAGTAGCTTGTGTCTGGAGGGTGAGATGTCAGCTCAGTTTAATCAGCTATGAAAACAACAAGGTTCATTTTATTCCATTTTTTTTAAAACACTTTTGAGACATGATTGCACAGAGCCTGCATGCCAAAAATCCTGGTGTCTCCCATTTCCGTGAGCCCATTTGTTTCAGTTCCCAACTCCTGTCCTAAATTTGAGACTACATCTCTCAAAGACAGTACATAAATAGACAGATTAACATGCCTCTTCCAGAAAGTAACCTGTCAGTTGAACTCTGTTTAAAGAACAAAAAGCCATTGCAGACAGTCTGTGCCTACAGATATATTGAACCAGATGCTGTTTTTCCAGTGAGTGGCTGAGACTGTGAAACAGTCTTATATTGTTAGATGTTTTCCTTCCTCGTGATGATTACGGGTATCAGTGCCCTGTTTCACCATACCTCTATGAAAATGTCAAGGCTGACAACTACTGAGAAAGCATTCAGGAAGGCATGAATACATTTCGTTTCCAAAACTGATGAAAAGCAATGCTTTTTTATGCAACCCATGATTAACCTGGGGAAATCAGTGCTACACAGTATTAACGAGGCTAAATGCTTTGCAGTCTCCAAAGTAAGATTTTATTTTTTCTGTAAACATTAAGGCCTTTGTTCTGTGAACATGCAGCAGCTGACACTACACCAAAACTGCATCTCAAGGTCCAACCACCACATAGATGGGCAGATAAATAGAAAACTACAGCTGTGCCATCCCTAACACAATGATGACAAATTTGTCTGAACCTTCTTAGTAGTTCTAGCGCTGTATAGGTATTGCAAACAAGAGCTTGTCAAAAATATAACATCTGTGTACTTGTGTGTGGGAAATGCCAGTGCTATGAGACTGAGCCGCTTTGCAGTTTCATTCCATCTTTTGGCAAAACTCACGGTCCAAGAAGGGATGAACATATTTTTAGAATTATTTTTATTTAATCCATTACAAAAGAAGAATCCAGGTTGTGAGCAGCTCTGTTAAACCTTACAATCTCCAGGTTGTAATCCCATAATTAACTGCTGGAGGTCACTGAAAACAATCTTCAGCTGTACTATGATTACAAAATTATTTGTTAAGAAAGTATTTGCAGTGTCTTCTGAGGCCTCAGAGGCTGACAGAGACTTCAAAGTTAATTCAGCCATCAAGAGTGCCAGTTCCTAGGCCCTGCATTTTGTTGTCTCATAGACAATATACTTCATCCAGAGCCAAAGATAACCACTACGTTCTCCGCAGTTTCCAGTGGGTTTTTCTGCAATGGGCTTTTAATCTGTCATAAGTGCAGAGTCCAATCAACAATAAGCACTTCAGAAATACCCGAAAATTGTATATGTCTAAGTAAGATCCTTCTGGACTTTATTATCTCTAATGCTTTGTTCAAAGAATTGTATTGAATGGATTCCCTGAACAGGGCACTAGTGATGGCTCAGCCAGTGACAAATTGCTTCTGCTACCACATTTAATGAGTTCAGAGCCTGCTAACCTGCAGCTGGTCATCTGTTTCCTTCTTCTTTATGGTTTAATGTATATGTGAAGTTGGCCAGTGAGAATTTGCTCAATAGCGGATGGATTACTAGCAAAATGAAAGCAGGAAATTCTGTAAGGCTGCTTAAAGGAGAAGCATTTTGATGGTTCAGAAATGCTTTGGGCACGGTGGTTTCCCATTAAGTCCATTCAGGTACGGTGTTTGCTTGGACCATGAACTTTCTGTGGGAGGGCTGCCTCAGTGTTCATTCATCAGCACCCAGAAAAATGTCATCCTGGACACCTCTGAGCTGTCTGACAATACAAATACTATAAATATCAGAAACCCTGAAACAGCTGTTAGTGCATAACAGCCTTTAGTGAGATCCCAGCTAACAGTTGTGGAATTGAAAACTAAAGGAGAATTTAAAGATCTTGACAGTCAAAACCACCCTTTCAATGACTGAATCCTCTGGCTCATATATCTAGTTGATTCAGGACAGAAAAATAAATCTATTTGTGCCTTATTAAACATACTGAAATACTTATCAATAATGCCCCAAAGAATGCTGAATTGCTTCAGCATACTGCAGGATTTAAGTTAATCACTCCTATATTCTGTTTAAAAAGAGTCTTCTGCAGAACATGAGCAAAACTATCTCCTTTTGATAAAGTTGACAACTAGTGATAAGGAAAAAACTTTTACTACAAGGTGAGAGGCAGAAGGAAATCAGCTCAACTTTCAGATTTTCGCTGGAATTTAGAAGGATGGCTTAAATTTTCAAGATACATGTCAGTTGGATGCTGGTTTTCTTTTGTTTTCTTTTTTTGTTATTGTTTTTAGGAGAAAACCTAGGAAGTAGAAGCACTTTCCCTCCATAAAATGGAGCCTGCACAAACTCATGTTTACAGTCACCTTTCCAGGTGACTCATGCCAGGCTGCCTTTGCAAACACTCGTTCAAGATTGCAACAGCAAGGTACTGAAATTAAACCAAAACATCAGTGTAGCCCTCTTTTCTTAATGGGAAATGAGGTAATTTGCAGAAGGAGAGAGACACCACTGGCAGCAAAATTCCTCTGGGTACCACTCTAATAATAATAATAATAATGCAGGCTAATGAAGGGCCATGGCCTATATTCATGTTCTGGGACTGCAAGCTCCCCTCTGCTCAGCAGCACATGCTGCTGTTCTTGTGTGCGTTGCACTCTGAATGTGGTTTCTCTCTCCCTCCCTCCTTGTCTCCCGCCTTCCTTCTCTCCCTCCCTCCTTGTCTCAGGCTTTGCATTTCTGCACCAAGCTGTGGTCAGTGAATCAAAACTCCAGTCTCTGGGGGTCGAGGAGTTAGACTGGGGGGATGCTGCTCTCCTTGGCATCATGGATGGTGCAAAACCTCAGCAGATACCCGAGGTGGCCCTCCCTTTGATTTGCCTGGCAGTGATGTTGACAATGACAGACTATTCAGAGGGGGCTGCTGTCCCTAAATGCAACATCTAGTGCCATTTGAGATGTGCTAAGGATCTGAGACATCTACACAGAGCTGCTAGAAGGACCTACTGAAGCTCCTCACCTTTCCAGAGAAGCAGCTGGAGGCCAGAGAAAATAACCTGGAGCTCCTGACTTAGCACCAATGTTAGACACCTTGTGTAGCGCCACAGGCCTCAGTAGCCACCCCATGTGACATGACTGGGGACTCCTCCCTCATCTCAGAGCTGTTGCTTCAGGGGGTGGGGGTGGCACTGTGCTGTGCACACACCTCACCTTCTGAAGGTTGGCTCAGCTGTCTGCACACTGAAGACCATGACTGCTTGTTGAAAGCTACTGGAGTCTTCAGTGGGAAGACTGGAACGTTTTTATGGAAGTGGTTCTCCTCTGAGAGCTGCAGAAAAGCCCCTGGTGAGGTCTGACCCTAGCAGGGCTGAAGAACAATCAGGGTTTCTATTATGGCCTCTCTGTTATCCTTTGACTTTCAGGGCTGCTGTGGAGCCCAAGGATCCACTAGCACAACCCCTCCATGCCAAGTCCCAAGGATGGTCCATGGGCTCGCAGGCTGGCTTGTTTTCTGAGGACCGGTGCACTTGGGAACCATGCAGTAAGGCTCCCCGCCAGCCTTCATTCCGGCCACCCCATAGCTCGGTCAGGCAGGTGACAACAGAGCTGGGACTCCTCGTTCTTCCAGCGGCCTGGCTAAACACTGGTGGCAGCTAGGGATCTCCAACAGTCTTGATGTTGGCAAGATGAAATGTTGTTCATTTCTAAATGATGTTTGAATTCGGCAGTTTAGATCTTGATCTGGGGTCTGAAAATATCCTTAGACTCATCTTTTTGAAACAGAAATTCATTCTCCCAGCCAGCTCCAGTTGTCAAGACTCACTCCTCCTGAAAATGAGTCCATCTAACTTCATCCCAGATTTGAAACCACGGGCTTGGAGGTTTGTAACTAAAATCCCAGAAACACCCCAACTGTTCTCAGGCTCACACTGAGGGGTCGCATCTGCTCGAAGTAAAAAATCTGAATTTACATGAGTCACACATCAACTCATTCTACGTAAAGACACTGTAAAAGCAATGCCAAAAAAAGAGCTGTCTGTGTGCCAGCAATGCCATGTTTACATTAAAGCCTGTCAAATACAGCCCTAAAACCACTACATAAATAGGTGGAAATATTGAATGTGCTGCTGCATCATAAAATCGAAAGTGTTAAACTATTACAGATGAGTAATATGCATTATCTTCCTCACCTGTGAAAGTGAGGACTTCTCTTCATCAGGCAGAGGCATTGTTCTCCCGACAGCCACGGTTCCCGCAGGAAAAGGGGACTGTTATGAGCAAGCCTGCTCTGCAGCTGGAGCCGTCCGCTCCCCCCACGGCCCTGCTGGTTGGCTCTCCTATTTGGCAGCTCGGTGCTAAAACAGAATCTGCAAACTGTAAAACATTGGTGTAACTATATATCAGGGCCAGAAACTGATCTGGTTCCCTGTCTTTAGTACGTTGGCATTTCAGAGCCTTCATGATTTTTGTCATGCAACTCTTTATAAGAGTGAAGAATTATTATTCAACCCTCACTTTACAAATTGGAGACTGAGGTAGAAACAGAGCTAGTGATTTCCCCAAATAACAGAGGCAGTCAATGTTTCTTTCATTTCCATAGTATTTTTTTTTTTACATATCACAACTCTTTCCAGCTATCTTGGATTCACACAAGAGGTGGGGCCAATATTTTAATATGAGCATATCAGAGTCTCTGTGACCTTCCCTAGCACCTGGTGAATGAATACCGAGTTCTGGAGCCTGGGCTAAAAGAGTGCGAAATACGCTGCTGTTTCTACCCGATTTAGTCTCTTGTGTGCATGATCTGCGCGTTCTGCTCACATGCTCAGGCTTGACTCCATCGCCAGATATCAAGTCAGGAAAGACTTTTCTTGCAATCAGTTTGGCAGAAACTGTTGGATTTTTTTCTCCTTTTTTTGCCTTACATAATATAAATTATGCTACATTGTCCATTTCTTGGGACAATCTTGATTCATATTTGTGACCATCCTGAATGCTGCTGCAGCGATCATTTTCCCAGCTGACTGCTTTTCTCAGATTCTCCCACTAGAGGGGCTCCCTCACTCCCTTTCATCGAGGTTGCAAACATTCACTGCTCATCTCCTCTAACTGTAAATCCCCATCCTTCCCACCACTGCCATTCACCAGCTGGATATTGATAGCTGTCTCTGACTGATCCAGGGAGCTCACTGCTGTTATCAGTTTTCTGAATTTCCAAGGGAGTATCTTCATCTTTTCTCCCACATAGGCATGTCTGGGACAGTGAAGAGGAAATCCTCATCAATGTCTCTAAGACTGGCTCATTTCCTCTTCCAGAACCTTGCTTTACACTCCCTTTTGCTGTCATGGCTGAAGAAAGCACTCGACAGAGGTTAGACTGCTGATGTGCTGGTATTACTGCCTCTCACACTGCCCAATTGTTTTCGTAGCACACACTTTCCTACCTGTACGTCTTGGTCTATCATCACGTCGTAGGCTCTCTGGGGAAGGGACTGTCTTTTATTCTATGCTCATACAACGCCTAAGATGGTGTGATCCTGGTTGATGACCGAGGTTATTGGTAACATGCGGTAAGCTGCTCCCTGCCTGCAGAACCAGCCACCAGACATCAGGCAGACAGTGAGGGACGGGAGGATGGCCAGAGCCCAAAGCCTTGCTTTGACTGGCCTTGTGCCTTCTCATTCCTACCCTGATGCCTACTCTCACAAACCTCTCTTATCCCCTGCCAAGCTTTCCTCATCCCTTTTCCTGAGGGCAAAGGCTTCTCACTTCTTGGACCATGTGGCTTTGACCACTTGGTTTTGCCCATGGGTTCTCAGCATGTTTCTGGCACAACCTTGCACCCAGCACAACCTGCCCTTGTAACTATGCCTAGAAATGTCCTGGGTGGGCACATAGCTGGGTGGGCAACACTGTAAAAGCAAAATGCTCTTTCCAAAACTGAAATTGAGTTTGAGAAGTAGGCTTGAAAAATGTAATTGAAAGTTTAACCATTTTTTTTTATTTATGTTTTTACTGTGTTTCTCATCATAGGCAATAAAAGTAGATGAATTTGTCTGCTCACCTGCCTATGATCTGCTTAAGATATTTTTCCATTTTCTTGATGTAGTCTAGGCTGCAATACGTCCCTTTTTTCAGGACTTCATTTCTTTCCCTCTGCAAAATCTTATCTGGGTAGATTTCAAGGAGCTGCTATGTTGTCTGGGATTTATAGATGTGCGATAATCCCACTCGACCAAAAAAAAATTGATACTCTGTACATGTACAGTCACGCTGACTCTCTCATCAATGACTACTTTGCATTCTGGGTTCCCGCATACCCATGATAACATGCATCCTGTTGCTGTATAAAATACACACCAGGCAGCCAATGCTTTCTGGAAAGTCTTGGACTCGTTGTACACGAGCTGTTGTTCTATTCATGAACATATGTCTGATGCTTCCCAGAGTCTCTGCAGTAAAGGACACATGCTGTCATTGCCAGGGTAATCCCTAAAGGCAAACGCAATACTACATATGGTAAATTCTCCAGTTACACCTTACTTTTATGAGTTTAGAGAATTTTGTGATGCATAGACTGGCTGGCACATGAATTTCACATCTTAGAAAGAGGGAAGACATTGCGTACAGGACAGATGTCCTTTAATGTACATTTTAGTGTTTTTCTTCTGCATTTCCTCTGCAACTGAAAAGTTTTAATTATTAAATCTGTGTTTACAGTTTTCCAGTAAGACCACTAGCAAAGGCAAAATCAGTTAAGCCATGAAAATCAACCACTAAGCGCTAAAATCTGTTTCTGTCAACTGCCAGAAAACAAGCAGAAAACCAGTTCTTGATGACTGCCTAGTCTTTGACAAGCAGCATGAGAATGAATCAACCCTTGCATGCCTCACTATTCAAATAAACCCCTGCAGAGTCAACACATGGAAGAAAGATGGAAAAGTCTCATCGCCTTCAAGCACCCACAAGGTGGTGCCATTCAATAATTTTAGGAGGAAAGACTCCACAAAGGCATTAGGAAAGAGAAGTAAAGACCCAGCTCTACTTATGAATTACCACCTATTGCACAAGCAACTAGTTTTTTTAAACCATAGGCCAAGCATCACCCCAACAGCAACTTGCAATCAGTCAGTCCAAAGGATCATATCAAGGAATTCTGGCTGCTGCCTCATGTCTCCTCCAGCCTCTTCCCTGTTGCAGGGTTGTGTCCACCTCCATCTAGGGGCTCTAGGGGCTTTCCTCCATCCAAGATGGCTCTGCAGCATAATAAATCTCACAGTCAGGACTGCCTCCCTGTCAGCACACCTCTGTGTTGGATTAGCTAATCACCTTTAACCTCATGGCCCAAAAATGTGCAGCTTAGCTTGCTTTGGATGGGCTAATAGGCATGGGAAAAGTCCCTGGCAAGGGTAACTGTCAGCCCTGTGATAATTCCACTTCCCGTACAGAGGCTGCTTGTCCTTTCTGCATCATCATCTCTTGCTCACAGGACAAACACTGTCCTCCATTAGGGATAGACTCAGGGTAACTGAGTCAACAGAATGAAGAGTGGGAACCCCTTGTTTCAGTATTAGCAGGACATCACCAGCTATATTCCACGTTGGTTTTTCCACTCACATGGAGATGACCAGCTTATTTTCTAGTAGGTCTTGAATGAACAGAAGATTTCGAGGACTGAGAGCCTTCCTGCCTGTGTCAGATTCAGATAGGTAGCTTAGAAGTGTACCACTCAGACCCAGCCTGAATCCCCTGCTCTGGCAAAGCTCCTCTTGAGATCGGGGTGAGCTTTTGTAGGGTTCAGCTGGTTGTTCCTAACCTGTAGGTTATCTCCTTCCCTTCAGGCCCTGTTCTTTGCTCAATGTCAAACTGCCTGCAAGATCAGTGAGTTCTGTAAACAGCATATGTTGACCAGACATTAAAACTGTTGCTTGAGGATGCATACTGACTGTCCTCATAAACACAAACACCAGATTAGCAGAACAAGAAGCCAAAGCAATCTTTCAGAAAGAATTACAGCTCTTTTGCAGCTCTTTAACAGATTAAGTTGTTTTTTTCCCCAGTCAACTTCATCTGCGGCACTATTCATAATTCTACTGAAATTCAGATGACAATCCAGCTGAGGGTCTTGAGACTACCTCTGCCTGTGGCCGTTCTTGACTCTGTGGCCTGGAGGAATGCAGAGGAAAATTGTATTAGCCTGTCTTTCAAAGGCAAGGAATTAAACTTGTGAACATTGCTGTCTAAAGTGTGTCAGTAAATCATATTTTTACCATTAAGCAACTGCCAGAACAACACAGGTAAATGAGCAGGAAAATTAGCCTCAGTTACTCCTAGTTGCTGTTTACTGGTGGAGTGCCATAAAGATGACGGAGAAGGAAAGAGAAGACAGGAGAGAGTCTCTAAAGCTGATACTCAAATGAAGCATGAGGAGTCACATGCTGCAGGGAACAAAGGGACAGAAAAGCAGAATATAGCATTTGTCTTACTTGCGTATTTTTGTCCTCTCTTTTGTTATCACTTCTATAGAGATCTATAAAATCATGAAGGGCAGGGGGAGAATAAATACTATACAATGGTTCATTGTGCTTTCTTGTATGAGAACAAGAAATGAAACTAGCAATTAGCAAGTCCTCCACAAACAGAAGGAAGTGGTTCTTCACACACTGTGCAAGAAATCTGTAAAACTCCTTGCTGCAGGAGATTGTAGATGCAAACCTTTACAGAGGTTCAAAAAGCAACTGGACAACTTCATGGAAGAAAAGAACCCACAAAGGGCTTTTGACAGCAACTCCTCACCCAGGAAGCCTGTAAGCTGCTGGGTAGGAGGAAGGCAGCCAGCGTTGAGAGAAGTTATTTATTCTGGACTGCTTGGTGCTGGTGAGGCCACGCCTGGGTTGCTGTGTCCAGCCTCGGCTCCCCTTCCCAGGTCAAGGGGGATATGGGGAATCTGATGGGGGCCAGGGGGGGCTGCCTGTGTGTTCAGAGGCCCACAGCACAGACCCGCGTGGAGAGGTGGAGGGAGTTGGGCTTGCTTAGGCTGGAAAGAGGTGTCTGAGAGGTGAGCTAGTGGTGGCCTACAACCACCCAATGGAGACATACAAAGACAGCAGATACTTCTCAGCAGTAGCAGATGATACAAGAGGTGGTGGCCACAGTTCGCTGTTTGGGAAGCCCAGGCTGGACTTTAGGGAAGACATTTTCACCAGGAGACCTGCAGACGGGACTTCCAGCCAACATTTCCATGATTCTACGAGTATCAGCTTCAAAACTGAACACTTGCATTTTGCAGAGCCCCCAAAAAGTGGTGGGGGCTTTCTGAGACAAAATCTAGAGAGAGCCAACATATCTAATACAATAGCTGGGGGCACCTCCTTCTTATTATCCCCTGTTTTGTACTGACACCGTTACGGGTTTCCAGTGAGACAGTCTGTTATTTATGCACCTCATTAAAAGGACCGTTCTCAGTGTCACTGGGATGACACTGTTCTTTCTTTGTATTTTAACAGAAGCGATGCAGTCACATCATGTTCCAATAAATAGGCCCTGACCTCCAACAGTAGCTGCGTGCAAAATAAATGAGCCCCTGCTAGGAAGCTGGGTGCCTGTCGTCTCAGCCTCCACTGGTCGGGCATTCACAGGCTATTTTGGGCCCCAGTCCACTTCCAGTTCAGCATGAATGAACTTGTCAAGCCGTGGTCCTAAAGCAGCTCACTATTCACAATATTAATTTCATGTTCATAAAATACAGGAGTATCAACCAGAGTACCCAAACCTCTCACGCTAGCTGAGACACGGACTCAGAGCAAAATGGCCAACACGCTCCCAAAAAGTCTCTGAGAGAAAAAACCTGAGCACAGGCTGGCTGGAGGCTAAAATCAGGAGCTACCAGACAGGCAAACATGAGAGCGGCACATGCCAGCCTACGCGCTGCCAACTTCTGTTTAAGCATTTGGGTTTCCTGAGAAGGATTTCAACAGAGAATAGCAAGTGAGATCTGGGGGTGTGCTGGGGGAGCTCCTCCCAGCCACAGAGAGCATCATGAGACTCTGTTTGCTGAGGAAAATATAACAAGCGAGGGAAATAGAGCAAAACAGGATGATATGAAGAGCTTGGTAATGAACATATGTAAGGGTCAAGGATATACCATGGAAAGAGAAGGCCATTTTTGGTTGATAAAAAAGAGAGCATCAAAGGAGATATGTATAGAAGAGATAACACCACCTCCCCTACACCTCTTGCTGGGGCAAACAAGCTCTGCTAAGTGTATAGGAAGTTGCCCTATACACTTTTGTAGAATATTTCTGTGGTTTACCCATCCCTCGGCCTCACTGCCTCACTGCTCAGGCTAAAAAAAGCTTGTCTCTAACCTCTTCGTGGTGATTTTGTGAACTCCTGTCAATTAGCAACTAGAAGATATCATATGTTCCCTTTACTGTCTGTTAGGATGGAACCTATTTCTGTCTGAAGTGTCTCAACTGACTTCAGATAACGATGTCCTGGAGATTAAATATTTCATATTCCTGGAACACCCCAGAGCTTTCCTTATGTACCTTCCTCAGCCTGACTGAAAGAGAAGTTAGAATATGGGAAAGGCAGGGGGAGCTTTTCAGAGGAAAACTTTTATGGGAAAATACGAGGGAAAATGGGGAAATCTCCCCACTTCTGCCCCCACTGGTGCAGGATAGCTTTTGGCATATTCGATAGCAAGTGTTTTGTCCAGCCAGGTTTTATATTACTTAGTATTTATATGGTTTGAGATGACTCTACATTTCTCTGAGATCCTGTTGTAAGGGAGTTTCCTTGGTATTATTCTTTATTTGGATTCATCTCATAAGGATGGATGACCTCAAGTTAAACAGTCTGCACCCAGAAGTTGAAGATGTGACGATTCTGGACCTGAGGTTCCCCAGGCCAAGTAGCCCTGCTCTAGATCAAATGTTAGACTTCCTTAATGTCCTGTGATGCTCAGATCTGAGGGCTTTGAGCCTGCTTCTACATTAATGTGTCATTTCTCTTTATTACAGCTCTTCTGTGCTAGCGCAGAAACTTTAATGGAGGAGCCACAGGCTACCACTTGCAGCCGTAGTCCTGCTGTTTGAGGAGCAATCAATCAGACAGCAGTGGAACATCACATCTCATATTCTGGACAGGCAGAATCTTCAAAATGTTTTCCAAGAAAATTATCTGCACAGAGTTCTGTAAAAATCTAATTCTACCCCATTAACCAATAGTTTATAACCAGCCCAGAAAAAAATTCAGGTATAATAGCCCTATGACAAATGTGCTAGCACTTAGTCAATTCATTTATCTATCCACGAAATAGATGCTTTAAACCAACAGCCTCACCCCTTTAACCTCCCTGGTTAATGTTTCCAGATGACATGCCAAATGTATCCATTTTATAAAACTACATTAGAATTAGAGATGGGAAAAGTCTGGTGGGTCATCTTGGTTAAGCAGGATTGTTTCATAAAGAATAATACTAAAAATGTATTAACAGAGCTTCAAGAGCTTTTTAACATGAAAAGGACTGATGCTAATTCTCCATTTTGCTCTAACCAACTGGCTTATTATCTGCATCTCAGCTCTGAGCCCCAATTTTGTACTGAAGTACCCACTGTACAAAGACAGAAGAGAAAGGTGGCCCATGTGCCAGCAACCCAGCCCAATGTGAGATATAAGACAAGAGAGATGCTACCTCACAGGTCAGCCATGCTCAAAGTAGTGGGTCAGAGTTGAGTTACATGCTTGGCAGTGTGTTTAGCGCATGCCATCGGTCTAATTCTCACTGAGTTTTCCACAGAGCTTATGGCAGAAGAATTTTAGGAGGGAATTTATAGGATGACCTTGAAGTATGATGTCATGGTGTTTAACAGAGGAGCTAATTTGCTGCATGGTGCAGAGTGGAAAGAACATCTAGTCAACAAGACTGCTGTCCTTTGCTAAATGGAGACAGCTGGATTGCATGAAAAGAAGCCACAAAAGACCTTAGAGGCAAAAGTAAGAAATTTGGTTTTGGTGCTGCTGACAGAGGAGTTTGCAAAACAGCGCAGGGGATGGTGATGATGAGGGAGTAGCACAGTCATCCCTTTTGTCCTCCTCAGTGTTCTGCTCTCTGCCTTTGCACAGCATCCTACCCAAGTGACCCATACTCTCCCTGTCCAATATGCCTCAACTGACTGTTCTTCTGAGTAGCCTCTTAGATGGGCTTTGATGTTTCCACCCAAACTGTGAAGGTTTTGCCTTATTCCAAGTCAAACAAAGTCACCGGATATAAGAATTGCTGTGCTGTGTCAAACCATACAGCCTACTATCCTGTCCCAAACAGTGGCAAACCCCGCCCCCCCAGATGCTTGGGGAGGGTTTAAGAGAATAAGCTGGTCATGGACATCCAACTGCTATTGTACGCATGCCCTCTCTGCACATGTTTTCACTACTACTTACAGGAACAGAAAGGAGCAGAGATGTGCAGGGATGAAGAGGGAAGTCAGTCAACCTGCCATGGCTATGCAAAAACCCAGGGGTGTTGCAAGGAGTCTGGAAGTGGAGTTCTCTCAACCTGTCCAGCACCATAGACTCTCTGCTCCTTACCTTTTCATTAGCATGCCAGAAATCTGTAAAAAGCTGGCATCAGGAGTGATCACCATCCTGAATGTATTAGGGAAGTGGGATATTCAAAACCACTGAGGTAATCAGATTTACAACCCAGGAAACATTGGACATACAAGAGCAGCTCCTGAGAACTTGTCTGGTTCTAATCAAAGTCAGAGGCTGGATGTATTTCAAGGAGGATGCAGATCAGAGAATCAGAACAGAATACTCTTTAGAAAGAAAATGTATCACAAACGTCAGGTTTGCCTCGAAAGACTGTGGAATCTTTGCCATTTGAGATATTTAAAATATGTTCAGGATGATCTAGAAGTACTTGCTCCTGCCTCAGCCTAGGAGGTTGAGGTTGGTGATGTCCTGACCCTTCACTATCTGAGTCTCTGGTATCAAATACTAACTTTCTGTGTCAACAACATGTCATTGAGAAAATTAACTGGATTTTTTTTCCTGAAGGTCTTTATACCCTGTGGCAGCTGATACCACCAAAGCTTTTTTTTATTGCAGTCTGCTGTGGGCATTTGTGGTCAGCCATTTGAATGCATGCTGCCCTCACTAAACTTACATGAACAAATATTTACCTACAGCAGAGGACAGACAACTGTAGCTGCAGGCTCCTCTTTATTTATAGCTCACTAGCACAGGCAAGCTGCAGTCTGCCTGTCTTTGGTCACCTGCTCATATCTGAGGTTAACACACGAGTAAGCAGTAACTTCCTAAAGGCTAAACTGTATTTGCAGAAAAGATCACTTTATCCCAGTCACCGCTATGGACAGATATGAAGTAATCCCTACAGACATCTGAAGGCTAAGCCTGCTTATCTGATGGTGTGAGGTCAGAGGAGGGACTGATCGGGGTATGTGTTTATAACAACACTTGTGATTGCTTTGCAAAAAGACATCCCTCAAAGGGTTTCTTCAAAATACTGTCAGGCCAAAATACAGATTCTTGAGAAAATTAGGGTTTTCATCTCCTATCAGGATACTTTTAATCACCCAAACACAAAATAGCAGTGAGATATTTTCTTAAGAGAGGTCAAGCTAATCAGATGTCATCTTGCAGGGTTAAGCTAATTAGTGCAATGGTTAGGAAGGAAACTCTCCCCACCAGGCACAGTTAGTACCCCCTAGTAGTAAAGGCTTTACTTAGCCTCTGTGGCTGGGCACAAGCTGCAGTGGACCCAGAGTCAAGCATGGGCTGACAGGCCAGTCGGCGCTCACGTCCAGTTGGCTGCTGCCTTCCTCAATTAAAGGGCTGGGTTATTCCTGTCTTCTCCTACAACAGGCCACCTGGTTCTCTGCAGAGGCAAGTGCCCACTGTCCCACTGTCAAATTTGGCTGACCTTGGCCAATGGGTTCCAGATTTGCTGGGGAAACAGATGGACAAGCAGCATGAGAACGTAAGTTTCGTTTCCTTAGAAAATCAGGCTAAAATGTCCTTCTTGGTTTAGAATAGTAAATATGGACTCCATGTGCACACCAACTGCTTGCTACAGCCTCATGTCTCTTTTGGCTTCACAGCCATGAAAGCCGTATGAAATATTGCCATATCTGCCACTCCTAGCTATGGCAATTGAATTGCTCTCCTTCACAAATTCTTGTTGCATTGTCCAGAGCTCTGCTACAGGGCATACCTTGTCATGTGGTGGACCTCGTCCTTTCCTCCTTCCCCACTGTCCTCACCAGGTCTGACTCCAGCCCTGAAGATCGCAGCCGCTCTGCTTCTCCATCACACCGAGGGAACACCTCTGAGAGAAGGTAACTCAGTTGTAGCTGGAATACAACTGTGGATTATGTTGTAGCCAAGTACTGCACCCATGTAACAAGCACCACAGGTTTTTCTCAATAATAAATATTGATTATGTACGTAATATGATAACTAATTATGCAATAAACATTCATCACAATATCCCTGCAAAATGTCATAAAGAGAGGAATCCAAATGAATATCTCATTGACCCAAAGGACCTTAGGCTTCCCTCTGGGTTTTAGCTCCCTAAACTATGCAGATTCACCAACAGCATCTGACCTTTGGAGCAGAGCAGGTTGGTCAGTAAGACAAGAGATCTAGGTAGAGAAAGTTCCCAGGTTCGCAGCAGTTTGCAGAGTGAAGTGGGCCCAGTGGGAGAGAAAAAGGAAGAGCAGTCTATCTGTTGGTGGTAGATGCTGGAAGAGAGAGACAGTCAAGATAGGCAGGGAGCACATTTTGGAGCAGATTGATGGGCCTCCCTTTCAAAAAAACTAGGCTCAGGCTTAAGAGTTACGAATTTCTGCACAACTTGTGTTACACCAAGGAATCCAGGTTTTTAGAGGGTCCTTCGAAACAGCTGCTTTCCTGGCTGCCTGGTCCCAGCAGTGACTAATACATGTACATGGCCTGGAGTCTCTGTAGTTATCCCTGTCCCCAGCACAGCTGCCTTCCAGCCTTGGGCAGAGCAGTTTCAGTCGGCTGAGTGGAGATGAGGAACTGGTGTGCAGCAGTGAGTGGCTCATCCTCATCAGAACAGACAGGAGCGGTCCTATGACCAGCTGAAGGGATAAGGCAACTTGGTTCATTATTTCTCTCCTGCGTGCGCATATGGAAGCAATGCAAACTCTGGCATAACCCTGGACTATGTTATTCGTCAGAAGTCACTTGATGGTGGGATTTGGCAACCAGCCAGTTCTACGGAGTGTTTCCTTCTTACAACCACCATATTTTCATCTTCCCTATAAATATCTGCAAATTTTCCTCCTTCAAATCTCGCCTTTAAAATCCTCTTTGCTGGAACGCCAATGAGAACTGATATGCTCACCCCAGAGCCTCTGATGTGATCTGCTCTTATCTCGTTCTCTCTTTTTTTCTTCCTTTTCCTTCTCTCTCTGAAATAAAGAATGCTAGATCTCAACATGATTCTTGAACGCTGTTTACTCCCAATATGTGTTATTTCCAATTCTATGGCTGCAAATACAAGCTACTGTTGGAGCCCAGTCTGAAAGAAAATATCCCAGCATATGGTCGGCAAATGCAGCATGCTCAGCTCGTCTCTAAATCCCGTTTCCCAGCACTTCTTCGGGGAATCAACGCTGATTAAATGTGCCAGTATATTTCATTGCATTTGGAGGATCTGCAGATCATCCTTCAGAAAAGTGGAAGCATGAAAGAGTAACTGAGTAACCAAGAGCAGTTTACCGTATGGTGCAAACTGTGATTACACTTTGAAATGGTTAAACCCCAGCTCTAGGTAAGAGATACCTCAGTGACTCCTGTGCCCTTTAATCCTTTTGCGAACAGCAGTTGATAAACATCTGCTCAAAGTGAATGACAGCCGCCAAATTCATATCTGAGTGCAAGACTCCTTTAGGGTTTCCCAAGATTTATGGTCAAACACTCTCAGACTCTGAGCCTTCTCCCTCAGATATTGCTGCTGATTATGTTCCTTCAAGCCAACATTTATTTTCTCTCTGGATGGTGAATCTTGAGTTGGGATGATTTTCACTGGTACGACTGATGAGGTTACCAAGCCCCACTCCCCAAGCTGCCCAGCTGATCAGATGGCTCAGCGGGCCTTGGTGCAGCTCTTGAGCTGGCTCAAGTTGACAACCTCACATTTTTGTGGCAGGCAGGCACCAGTCCTGCTCTACAGCAAGACGCTTTGAGCTGGCAATATAGGATCCACCTCACTAGCCCAATGCAAGCCACCTTTGTTTGCTATCAGGACCCCAGAAGCTGTAAATGTTTTCATTTTTTTTCCAAAAAAACTGACATTGTCACATTTTAACTTGATCCCAGGAGCTTCTCCCTGTATGGAAAAAAAACCCAAAACAAACAGTCCAAGGCTAATGTGAACAGACAGTTCTCCTTTTGTCCCCCCCAAATGCCACTTAGTATTCTTCTGCGCCCTTGCCTAGAAGACAGGCACCATGTTGTCCTCACGGACGTTTTTTTTGGCCAGTGTGCCACAAGTGCGTTTGACGGAACTGGAGATTGCAGCCTCTTATTGGAAATCAAATGAAAAGCCCTTCCAAAGCCAGTAGTGACTAATCCACTCAAATAATTACTTATGAGACAGATGACGATGATTTTCAGAACCCAGAATTCCCTGCGTACTGCTGTCACTGAAAACACCTTGAAATTTGTCAGCGTGCCCTCCATGTAGGTCCCAGATTTCTTTACTTCTTCCCTTTCCCGTTACAAACCAGTATCACTCTGTGTTTTTCAAAGAGCATATTTTTAGCTCCTCTGAGAGGAAAAAAAGGGCTAATACTGAGAGGTTTTTCCACTGTATAGGTAGCAGAAATTATAGTGTGCAGCTGGGATCACTCCCCTCAGATGGAACGGGCAATCATACCCTACCAACATTTTCTGCCAGTTAATTAAAAAGCGCTGTCTCCCTGGAGGGCTGTCCACACAAGGCATTTTGGCCCAAATTTTCCAGGTGGTTTAGTTCCACTGGTGGGACCACGATGGGGGCCACCAGCACAGATGCTGACTCTAGATAACGTCAATCATGAGCTTGGGCTGAGAATCATTCTCAAAGCAAACAGGGCTAGGAGAGAAAAGAAAGGGGAAAGGTTATATCAATGATAAAAATCAGCATCTAAAGATCAAATCTGTGCCTCAATGTCAGCACCAGGCTGAATTATTAAAGCTGAAATTATTTTCCGAGGCTAATTTTCCTTTCCCTGCTTGTGTTAGCGGATCCTGCCTAGCAACAGAGGTGACCTCTCGAGGTTGCTTCTAGCAGCGTTTCACGTGGCTCTGTTTGCTTGCTGTCTGCGGCTCCTTCCCATCCAGACAGCTGAACGAGAATAGCCAGTTTCTCCTTCTCTTCTCATCAGTATTATCCTCCAATTGCTATGTGACAGCCCTGCTTTGTGGCATTTCAAGTTATAAACACTGTCAAGGAAGATTTAAATCCCCCAGAAAACAATTCATCTTTAAATAAAAATAAGTATCTATGAATCACTCCTTTTAAAAATAAGCACTTATCAGAATTCAGGGTAGGAAAAGCTTCTGTTTGCCTCTTAACAAAATCAGGGTAATTCTGTGACAGAAATATCTGGTTTCCTTAAGGCTTTCTTTCCTCTGCTTCCAGAAAGGATAAAGCCCAGACCACTATGGTACCAGACAGTCCCAGCTGTTTTCTCCACTTCTCTCTCCCCAATCAGGGTGGATTTAATCTAAGCTCTTAATTATAAACCCCATTCTAAAAAACATCCCCTGCTAAAATAAGGTACCAATTATGCACAGCTCCTCTGTGGCACAGGGGCATGTGGTGAGTTAATCAGTTCCTTCACATCTGGTACGGCCCCTTCTGCCTTGCAAACTCCTGCCTGCAGACTACTCCTGCCTGGGAATAGATTAACCCCTTTCTCACTACCATCATAACTGGTCTAAAGGCTATATTCAAATATCTTCACAACTGCAACCTGAAATGTTTCTCCTTCAGTGCCTAGGTCCCAATGAAGGCCTCAGAGGGCAGGGTCAAGGCTGAGAATAGGAAAGATGTGGAAAATGTCTGTGAACGAAGCTTGGAATTGATTTCCTCCATGCCTGCCAAAGTGTAAGGCAGCATGCAGTGCAGGTCCCAAGAGCCTGCAGTCACAGCAAGCTCAGGAGACAGGAGAAGTAAACTGCACCTACTCATCACATCTCTGTATATGCTGCTTCTATACTTTAATGGGATGTTTATTCCTGACTTCTTCCCTGGATGTAACCCATTCCTCTACCTCCCTTCTGCTTTAATATATAAGTTTTTATAGTAAAAAAGGTGAGATGGGTTTTGGCCACCATGCAGAGCCCTAAGCGTGATTTGCTTGTAGGACCAACAGCAAAGCCCTTGCATTTTGCCAGCTATTTTTGGCGTAGACTCATTTGAGCAGGGAAGTGCCTTGTCTCCTGTTCATCATAGCACAGATGGCCTCCTCTTCCCTCCCCAGCCACAGATCAGTCTTGCTATGGCTCCAAGTTATATGTAAAACTAACATGAGAGTAACATCAGGAAATTATTTCCTCTATTTGCCTTTCCACTTTACGTATGCTGGTTTCTAGAAACGAGGAAAAAGACCAGTGTTAGTTGGAAAGCTGAGTCCTGCTCAGCTGGTAGGAAAGAATTCCTCAGTGCTGTGGGTCTCAGTTTGAGAGCTGCTGTCATGAGCCAAAAATTGATTTCTAAACCGCTCTGTCTCATGTTAATTCTACAACACTCTCCTAGAGAGGAGGGATTGCATAGCTTAGTCCAGGCTTAAATGACTCCACAAAAAGCAAAGCAGTGCAGAATCAAGCACACCGTGCAGAGCGAGGAGGAACAATCTGTAAGAAACTCCTGAACACTGGTTTGCTTGAGGCGAGAAAATCAACGGGTTATGATATTACAGTGAGATATGCATAAAAGGCCTCTTTTACAAGGTGGTCTCCTGCCTTAACGTAGCACCTCAGGCTATTTTCAAATGGTTTATATACATGGCTATTTTGGCTCACTGCTTGCTCTGTTTGCTTACTTTAAGCAGCAGTGTCAAGACAAATTTCTCGAGGTTTCAATTTATGTTTCTCAGCTTTGTCCCCGCATTACCTAGACTTCTGTGTTCAACAGCTAACTCAGAGCTGGAGCTTGCCACTGCCTACATGCAAATGAAAGATCAGATTGTGGGTGTGGGCCAAAGAACTGAGGAGCAGATAAAACAAACAAGCTTCATAGCAGTAGTTTAATAGCTAAGACAGAGGAGGGCAAAGGAGTCAACGTAGGCAGAGCTATGCCACACAAAAGAAAACCTCCCAGGTTACCCAGAATAAAAACCCATGAATAATGAAGTCTTGATTAACTTAAATTGATCATTTAGCAACCATCCCTTGTTCAGTCCCAATTGTGTTTGCTGACGTTTTGCTCACGGGCATATGCAGTGAGTCACTGCACAGTAACCTCCCCCCTCTCCCCTGACCGAGATCCACCACGTTCATTTTTCAGCAGCTAATGACAACTATTAGTAACCGTCTGCTAGCACAGATGCAAGTATGTGGGCTGCCCGTGAACGGCTGTATGGCAATTTAACATGGCTTATGTATGCATCACTGTCCTAGAAGTTAGGGATGTAGGCAGGAGCGTGATGCTTCATATGCTATCGATAGCGATTAATGGTGCCTTTAGAAACCGGGGGGTAATTAACAACCACAGAAAACTCACCTGCCTGACACGTGGTTCAACTCTGCTTTCAGTTACTTATCAGATGCTGAAGTGAATTTGCCAGGGAAAGCTTTTCCTGGTGTTTCAGACAGATTTTGACCTATTTATTTTTAATCCATCCCTTGGCTCTGTCATTTTGCTTTTCTGCCCCTAGTCCTAAGCTGTTCTATTTGTTTCATCAGCTCCCATTTTTTTGTGTGTAAGTGTCACTGGATTTATCTTGTTTGCTTGTTATTTTGGGGGAAGGAGTACTGCATTGTTCTGTTCCTTTGGGAGCTACCCACAAGAAGTCTTCCAAACAGAAACACATTTGCTCAGAACTTGCACAACCTGGGAGAAGCCAGCTCCCTTTGCTCACAAGCAGTTACACTGTCTGCATGCTGTGAGGTTCTGAGTTTGCTTCTCAGCTTGAGGTAGCAAGAAAAAAAAAAAAACCCAGACAAATTCCAAACCCCAGTAGGTTTGACTACCAGATTTTATCTGACAGGGCAGGAAAAGTACCGAAGGGCTCTGTGAAATTTCTACTGAATTGGTATTAGGGAGACAGGAAAATAAGAAAACACATGTCAATCAAGTATCAAGTTTAAAAGTGTCCTAGAACTTGTGATGTGCTTCTTTTTGACTTACTTTGTTCTTAGCTATCTAAAATTGGATCTCCCCAAAGTGAATTAGAAACTGCCAAGAGAGTGCATGATTTTTTGGGCAAAAATCTGTAAGGAATTGGAATGAGATCAGACACGTTTCTCTTGCTAACTGATCAGATTTGAACCTGAGATTCCACCAGACTAAGGTCAGTACATTTCCATGGAGAAGGGTCATACTAAATTATAATAGTTGAATTTTTAAAAAACAAGAATTAGGAAATGCCAACATAAGTGCTGTACTGTAAGAAGTTCAAATTAACCTGTTCCTACCATCCACTTCCTAGGTTAGTGGTGCCATTTTAACTCCAAAATATAGTCATGGCCCGGAGGGCACTAAAAGGCCTTAATTGCACTGACCAGCCTCACCTGGGGCCCCCACCCACATCCCCTGCTCATAGGCTCCAGGGCTCCATTTAAGCTCTGGAGTGAGCATTTGCTTAGTTCCTGCCTGAGCTGTGTTGCAGGTGTGCCTGGCTGCAGCCCTGCCTCTGGCCCTGCCTCCTGAGTGGACTATGGACCTCCACTGTAGCAGCTTTTCTCCTGGATGGGTTCCCTCAGGTCTATGTTTCAGCTTGTCTCCAGTCCTGGTTCTGTTTCCTTTTGTTCCTGTGTGGAGCCTGGACCTGGTTCATCACTTGCTGTGTCTGGGGCTGTTGATGGACCCTGCTACCAGGATCTGTCCCTGCTTGCTGTGCTCAGATCTTGTGGGACTGTGCTCCATTACTGAGGGCACTGCTTGTGCTGGGATTGCCTTTGGCTCCTGGCTTGCCTGTGCTTTGGGAACAAATATTCTGGAGTTAAGCCTGCCTTCATTTAAGTTATTGGAAGAAGCAATTCAGTCTAGCACCCTTTGCAAGGAGGTCCAGCTACTTGTGGCACTTCATCTTCACTCATGAAGAGCTGTCTATGCATACTTGCAAAAATGGGTCCCATGAGGAATATGTCTTACAGTTCACAGCTCCTCCTTTTTATCTTAGGAATGGGTTTATATCAGTCCCTTCTGTTGTCTGCTACAGATTTCTTCAGATCTATCTACTCATCCCTCTGGAGTTTGCTTTTTGAATGCTGTTGAGTTAGTCAGTGGAGGTGGGGGGTGGCTGGTGGTGTAAGTAGTAAGCATAGGCTAGCCATTCCTGTCATCTCCACATGGTGTGAATTATGAGCCTGATGGTGTCCTAAGCTCTACTAAACCACACGGTATGCTTGGACATGCAGATGACCACATGTTCTCAGAGCTCCTTTCAGACCTGCAGCATTAGCCTTACTAACTGGCCTGTAAAGAAGTTATCTTGATAGCTCACTAAAGACCATATTGGCATAGCCCATGACGGAACAGCTTTTCAATGGCACTGTGCCTGCAAAGGTGACATCTGAGGGAGCCCGACACCCAGCTCTCCTGCTGATGATAACAGACTGTTTCCTAGGTTTGCAGTCCTTACAGCAGTATTTTTCCATTAAATTAAACCCTGTCTTGCTGTGCTGTTATCTTCTCATTGCTGTTCTCTTCATTGCTATGCGATTAATGTATCTGAACACGACGGGAGGTGGCATAATACACCTTTGCAGGTATACTACGGTCTTTCCTGTTCAGAACTTAGGATGAGGTGGAGACTATTTTTCACGCTGTGGTTTTCAAGGGCTAAGATGTAGCATTAGATTGGTTAGTTAGTTCAGTCCAATGGGTCTTTTCAAACCAGTCTAGATTTTAACAGGGCACCTGTGAAAGCATATTTGCTTTTTGCTGGTTAGAGATTCATGAAGGGATGATCACTTCATCTACCCTCCCACGTTCCAGTCTGAGGCTGGACTAGGAGCTAAGTCCCTGTTGCCGAAGTCTCTCTGAAATGAATGGGAGTGAGGCACCTACATGATGCCTTTTAAAATCTGTCTAAACACTGTAATAATAATAATTAGCTGTCACATTAGCAGATGCCTAGAAGCTTGACTAATAATGATGCAACAGCTGTAATGATGGAATACTTTTCCATGCTTTATTGGCAAATTACTGTTTTTGTTTGCGTTGCTCCTGCTTTGTGCCCCCTCAAAATGCATGGAGTATCCAACTCTTCCCTTAAAGCCTTCCTCTTCTGGGACCTAGCCTGCCATGCCCTGCACCCTGTGTTCTGTTGGGTGTACAGGTCCCATATCAAGTTGTCATTGCTGCAGTTCAGTTCCTTGCTGAGGTACTGTTGCCTGCCTGTGATATACTTGTTGATGCATAATCATCTGTGATGGCAACTATCCCCCTCATGTCATGTCTTGCAAATCTAGAAGAAAGCTTGCTCACCTCTGCTAAATGTAAGCGATCTGTATGTGTAGTCCCAGTGAAATAAGAAAACTGAATCAGGCATGGTGTGGGTTACTTACATGCATGCTGTTCTACAGTTTTGTGAGCCCATCTGAATTTAAACCTGTAGTACTTCTTACTCTTCTTTTTTTCACCTATTTCACTGGCTTATGAGCGCCTATGAGGCTACCTTTACTAGCAAGTCCCTTGCTAGTCTAACATGGAGCCTGTCCTGTGTAAGGCAAATCACATGTGCTGAATAATTACATTATTTGCCATATAAGCAACTGACCACATGAAAGCCCCCAAGCACCCTTCCCTTGAGCTCTTGGCCAAACTGTAGCTTGAAGAGCACAACAAATGGAAGACTCTTTGCCTTGTGTTGCTGGCCTAAGCCTGCCATTCTCCCTCTGGCAGGACAAGGGGTTCCAGATCATTTGCTTTGCCTCTCTTGTACTCCTAATTTTTATCTCTGCAGCAAGAATTGCACTGCTTACTCAGCTTAGCAAAGTACTTTAAAATCTTTGTGTGCATGATACTGTGTAAGTACAAAGTCTCATCACTACACATTCAGATGCAAGACCTGCAGATAGCTTCCAGCTTTTTGTTACTGTTGTACCCGGGAAGGAAAGAAATCCTTTCTCACTTCTGTGATGGTCTCAGTAATGCCCTGGAATAAACCATGCATCATCTCTCCTAGTTTGTCCCAGAGGCAAATACATTATTGTTTACTCAGCTGTACAGCTGGTCTCTGAGTTGACAGCCCCCTCACAGACCTCTAAAGCATTTGCAGAAGGGGAGCTAGGCATTTTCTGTTTCATCAGGTGCAGGCTTCTCTCACAGGCTTCACTTGTTGAAATACACGGTGCCTTAAAGGAGGTGGTGCCACCCACATGTCATTGCTGCTGGACAGAAACCAGATTTGAAATCTGCCTTCTCAAGGTTTCTCCATCCTGAAGACTGGTTTTAAACATGAACACACATCTACTGAGCTCTCCTCCCAGTCTTACATGCACTCTGCCTTCACAGGAGTGTTTGACTCAACCAACTATTATTAGGTAGCCAAGAAGATCACAAAACAAGCCTCTTCCCCCACCATTTCAGTGGTATGGATTAAGTTACTTACTGGGTAGGCTTCCATGTCCTGTTCCCTTCCTTTGCATGTCCTGTCTCCCCTTTTTATGTGGGCCACTTGTTTCTTCCCCCAGGCTTTGCTTGCCTTTTGCTCTCTGCTCCTTCTGAATTTAGCATCTTTGATAAATGTCTTTGGGTAGGTACCTATGAACAAAAGAGACTAGTAAGTCTAGAGTGGGGCTGGCTCTTTTCCTTTAAATAGGCTCACCTTTGACACCCAAAAGTATGCCTCCTGAGCAGGGGGTGGTACTGTTAAAAGACTGATAGCAATATTGAATCAGCTCCAAGACCTTCAAGGAAATGCTGTGTTGACTGTAGCTGGGAAACCCCACCCAGAGCTCTAGGAACAGCAAATTAAGAGACTGACAACGCTACAAAGATTTTTCCTCACTCTCCTGTCTGTGAAGTGACAATTGTAATGGACCAGTTCCATCTCTTGGTAAGTGCAACCAAAAAGAAACAGTTATAGGAATTCATCTGGGCCTCAGGTGTGTGTGTATATATATTCCCAAACTAGTAGATTCCTCTGATTATATCAAAAAACGGTGATCCAGTGTAGCCATTGAAGTGTCCTGTTCTGTATGTGCTCTGAATGTCTCTGTGTGATGCCCTTTCTAGCCCAATCTGTCTTTGTTCTCATCCAGTGCTCACAAACAATAGGGACGGCCCAGACTGTTTGATGAAGTCCACGTGCACTGGAGTAGCTGCTCTCCCCCAAAATGTTTGTCTCCTCTCCTGGTAGACAGCTGTTTTGATGTTTTTCTGTTCCAAAGGAATGGTTCCAGCTTTACCTCCTCAGCTGAGGCTGAAAGCTCACTTGAAATCACCTACTGTAAAATACAGGGGAGTTGGCAGCTGGATCACTGCTTGCCCTGTTCAGCTGGCTCAATGGAGCACCTCCCCATTGTATCTTCTCTCCACTCACATACGTGTACACCAGACCACGACTTTGTGTGGAGCAAGTGGCATAATCAGATGGCTATCATCCATGTGTTGGACATCTGATAAAATCTCCCCCAAATAAAAGATTGATAACTCATATGATCTTGCAGAGCACTGCCACTGTACAGTGATTTGTGAGACAGCAGCAAAGGAAAGCACAAGCACACAGCTGTCACGCAGGTAGCCCATATTCTAAGCCTCTCATGATCTTCTGAGCAGGGTCAGGTTTCTAAACATTTTCGATGAAGGAGGGATTGAGTGACCCTGTCCCTTAGCAAGATAAGGTGGTTATGGGAGCCTGCATACAGAAAGAATAATAATCAGCCTAACCCTTTGCAGGAGACCACAATCTGAAAGCTCTCCTTATTTCAAGTAATTGTCCTCCATTGTGGCAGACTGAAAAAAGAAGGCCTAGCAATGCAAAAAACTTGCAAGATCCCTGTCCCATCTTTAATATGTTTGTATCAACACCCATCCTACTCAGCAACTTTGCTTTTTTTGCTAGGGAATGGCAGTGAGTCCCACTGACTGCAATAATGACTGGCTTCAGGGTGATTTTTGTCCCTCTGCCGGCCTCCCTGAACTGTGGTGTTCACAACGATGACTCTTCATTTCTGCAGGAGAGCGTTGCACATTCGCTGGCATCAGGCCTGTTTACTGTCTTTGCTCCTGACATCTTCATCATGACATGTAAATTCTGAGTCCCTCTTTGGACATTAAGTTCCTTCTTTCATACTTCTGGGTGCTTTGGAGTTTTACACTTAAACACCTTTTAAAATCTGGCCAACGGCTACTAGGTATGGTGACAGGGTAATGAGACCAGCTCTGCCGTTATGGAGAGGGTATGGAGGGACCTCTTCATCGCTGATCTTCATCTTCTGATCTTGAGATTAACTGCACAAATAATTTCCCCTGGCAAAACACAACCATCTGAAAAAGTACCTGTAAATAGCGCTTGTGCCCATGTCAGCTTTCAGGTAAGCCAAAAAGTGTCAGCTTGTGAGGGAAAATGAAAGGTAATTAAATTTTTTTGTGTGTCAATAGGCTTGCTTTATGAGAATGAAGCTGCACGCTGTAGCATCTCCACTGAAAAAACACAGGCTATCGGTAGCCACTGTCAAATAACAAGAGCAGCTAGTCGGATGAACCCTGACTTAGATGTGAGGCAAAGCCAAGAAGGCACAGAGGGGACATCTAGGAGTCGAGCTGCCTCTCAGAGAGATCGCAGCCTATAAGTCTAGCTCTGTATTTCAGCTGCCTCTTCTCTGCTGCCAGAAATCCTGGGCATGGGTGAAACAGCAATGGAAAATCCCGCTAGATCATTGTCCCACCTCAGGCACGCCTGATTTGGTAGCCTCAGCTTTGCCACACAGGAATCCACAAGCATACTAGAAAATTAATAGTGGTTCTGGAGACTGAATAGGAGTAAAAACCACTAAGCTGTAACATTTTCTCTTCAAAGAGGGAAGATCTGCACAAGCAGCCCGCAAGCCCTGACACTAATTCAATGGGATGTACCCAGGTCCCACTGAATTCCACTGAAACTTTGTCAGAGGTTTAATTAGATCAAGATGGTGTATGAATTTCACTGCACAATTCTTTCTGAGATTGTGATTAATTCCTCAGTCACCTAACTTTCCCTGAAACGCTTCCTATAGTGTTGCTCACAACACTGAAGAGTGGATTTAGATAGGACAAATATTAAAGGTGGGCCTTACTGAGGCTGTTCGGCGCAGATATCTCCCCTCTCTCTGGTTCATTAAGTTCCAGATCTAACACAGCCTTTTCTGCTCAGTCTTGCTGCACAGGAGACTGGCTCCTCCAAAGTCATTTGAGTTATTGTGATATGAATCAGCTGTGAAAAAGGCCCAGGGTCTTCCCAAATCCTGGCATAAGAAGTAAAGGAACAAACTGCTGACTGCACTGCATTTCTCTATTTCAGAGGAGGATTAATTAATGTTTTCAGGCTGCTTTGAAAATTAAAAGTGCCATGTGGTACAATATTGCTGTTCCTGTTTTTCACCCTGTAGCTGATATGTAGCATGTCCCTTACAAACTAATTGGAAATTGCTTTTTCTATTTTTTATTTTTTTTAGAGAAGGTGCTACAGCCTGCTGCTTCGTTCTAATAAATGTGCCCTACCTCACCCTCCCTTGTTGCCCTTCCTCTAAGCTCATCTGCAAGGGAAATAAAAACATCAGTCCCTGGCACCATCTGTCAAGCAAAGGCTAATCCATTCTCTGCTTGTCTCATGGTCAATTTGGTTTCTTTCTGATTGGTACAGCTACCGTTCCTATTGCTGAGAATTTAATACTATTCATAGGTTTGGGCTTTGCTTTATTTTCATGGTAATATTATTATGACGATTGCAATGTTCAGACATACATCCCTCCATATGCCCACGCTGGAGAACAGTACTTAAGCAAACATGCAACCACCCAGTAAGGCAGGTAGCATTGCTCTCCCCATTTTACAGAGAGGGGGGGAAATGAGGCAAAAAGAACTGACTTGCCCAGGGATGTACAGATGCCTCAGCAGCAGAGCTAAGCAGAGACCTCACAGGTCCTTGGATAAGACCCAGTCACTGACGCCAACTAAGGCACCATTGCTTTGCCTCTCTTTCCCCTCGTTTTGGCTTTGTTTACCGTGATCTCTAATGGGAGCTTTGCAAAGATGATTAAGATGTGGATCTTCATGTAGCTCCTATGATAAGGCTGAGCCGATCCACTAGGGACAAAGCTCACACTCACTCACCGAGGCACAACAGCAGCTCAGGTCAATCTGTTAACAAACAGGGCATGTTAGACCAGTTATTTCCACCATTTGCTGGTGGTAAATGGGACCCCAGGCACGGTCTTTATGGTTTCCTTCTAATATTCTTAGTACTTCTGTTGTCCCCATGCCATTAACTAAGAGGCGATTGCTGTCTGACAGACTGCTCTGACACTTCCCACTTCCTTTGCATGATCTAAAGACAGGTTGATGACAGGCCAATGAGAAATGTCAATGCTCAGCTCTGTCCAGGATCAGGCCAGAGCTGACCATACAAAAGAGATCTGAATTTTTGGAGGGCTGCCCAAAGCAAACAGCAGTTCTTAACATATCGATGTTGACCCATCACTGTCTACCCTCATGCAGATGGTTGTGTGCCCCTCTACCTAGCTATTTCTAATGGTAAAAGGAGAAGTCCATGCAAGGAGATACAAGCTGGGCATATAATTACATGCTGCCTGCCGTACGTTCAGAGAGATGTCCCTTTGCCTTTCATGTGAAATGACAGAAAAGTCCTGCAGAGTCATTCCTTCCCGCAATTACTGCAGCTCCTCTGGTGATACTACATGGACAGACCCAGGAATCATTGTACATGAAAAATACACTTTAATATAGATGTGATATTATTAGGACAGAAATCCTTAAAATGGCACTGCTTGCCCCATAGGAGAAGGAGAAAAACACCCCTTTTCATGCCTTTTTCATAACTAACAACTCAAAAGGATTTTTTTCATTGTATTTTGGTCAAGACCACTATTTATTTGCCAAGGGTGCAATTTGTGTGTGAGCACTGCGCCATTAAAACTGGCAGCCAATGGCCTAGATGGGCCACGAACACTTTGCCTCTTTCTTCCCTAATCTTTCACCTCCATCACAGGCAGTATTCAAGGTGTCACACAAAGATTTCAACTTGAGTGGCCTGAAACACTGCAAGCAGTATCAGTCCCAGCTTCACTGAGGTAGGATGTTGCTGATAGTCATCTCAGCAGCTTTCCCTGCTGCAAACCCTCACAGGGCCTGTGGCACGGTGAAGCTCACTGCCAGGGCAGGCCAAGTGCCTGAGCACGCAGGGGCCTGGTGAAAAGAGCAGGCCTGGAGGCTGGACTCGCTTTCCTCCAGCTAGGCCTATGGCAGTGTGCTGTCGGGGAACAGGGAGGCCTGGTCGGCACGCCCGGCGTGCCTCTGGCTTTCGGCTCCCGCAGTTCAGTGCCTCTGACAGGGCCTCCTGAGAGGGCTGCTGAGGGGAGGGGGCCTGGGAGGCAGACGGGGGGAGCGGAGGCCACCGGGCTCGGGCCGGCGGCTGACAGGCGACTGGGAGAGGGGACTTGGTGGGCGGGTAAGGGCTGAGCGTTGCCGCCCGGCCCCCC